>NW_027507903.1:689898033-690165533 GCF_037356315.1 Lithobates pipiens | reverse complement strand
CGACGCGTACGCGGACCCCTCTCCCGACGCGTACGCGGACCCCTCTCCCGACGCGTACGCGGACCCCTCTCCCGACACGTACGCGGACCCCTCTCCCGACACGTACGCGGACCCCTCTCCCGACACGTACGCGGACCCCTCTCCCGACACGTACGCGGACCCCTCTCCCGACACGTACGCGGAACCCTCTCCTGACACGTATATTGAATAGCGCAGCCATAAGATGGAATATTGCACAGGGGGTTGTGTATGAGGACCACCTGAACAATGTCCTCAGAGAGATGCTGCAGATAAAGGATTGACAATGACACAGAGAACCCGCCCAATGGCTCCGACCTGCAACACCCAATGGAGGCTTAAAGTATGAATTTACTGCTGCAGCACCCCCTACACAGAGACACACTGAGTACACAGAGACACACCAGGTACACAGAGACACGCCGGGTACACGGGGATACACCGGGTACACAGACACAGAGACACAGCGGGTACACAGGGAGGATCACATAAATCAAAGAAAAGTACCCGGAGCACCAGCTGCAAGAAGAGAAATGAATAATGGCCCACCTACATATACTTCAATAGATAGTGACTGTACCTACCTAAATGAATAACGTGACCATTGGGGGATGGGCTGGTAATATAAAAATGCTCAGAAATGGTCTCCATCCAGTCACTCCTCACTATGTTAGGTATGAGCAGGCTGGGGATTGGATAGAAGGTGGTGGCCGCAGAGCGGGGAGGTAAGTGGCAGCAAGTGAAGAGTCACCAGAACTTCTCTGCAGAGCACAGAATATGCAGCCCAGGAATGGAAACAGATCAGATTTATGGGAAATCACCAGTCTTCATTGTGGGACACAACATCATATATATATATATATATATATACACATACACACAGCACAGTAAACTGACCTGCTGAACTCCTGTGTGGCCCCTGGCATTCTCTGCTACACATGGGGGAGGGCGGATTTCTGTAGTGAATGCAGCCAGCAGGATCCAGGAGGAGAGAGCAGAGAGTGGAATCACAGGGCACCTCTAAAGGGCTCTGCAATCACTTGTGCTGCCAAAGGGACTGGACTGGAGCCTCCAGTCTGGGGGTGTGAAGGAAGCACAGCCTGATGTGATCTAGACTGGCTGCCATGTGACCCCTCCCCCTCTCACATGTAAACCCCGCCTCCAGGTAGGTGGGTCAGTGTATTGTCAGGTCAGTGTGTGTGTTTGTGTCAGGTAGGTAGGTCAGTGTATAATGGTCAAGTAGGTCAGTGTGTGTGTGTGTCAGGTAGGTGGGTCAGTGTATTGTCAGGTCAGTGTGTGTTTGATGGTCAGGTAGTTGTGTGTGTATGTCAGGCAGGTAGGTCAGTGTATGTGTGTAATGATCAGGCAGGTAGGTCAGTGTGTGTCGGGTAGGTAGGTCAGTGTATGTGTATAATGATCAGGTAGGTAGGTCAGTATGTGTCGGGTAGGTAGGTCAGTGTATGTGTGTAATGATCACGTAGGTAGGTCAGTGTGTGTTTGTGTCAGGTAGGTAGGTCAGTGTGTGTGTGTAATGGTCAAGTAGGTCAGTGTGTGTGTCAAGTGGGTGTGTGTACTGTGTCAGGTAGGTGGGGCAGTGTATTGTGTCAGGTAGGTGGGCAGTGTGTGTATTGTGTCAGGTAGGTGGGGCAGTGTATTGTGTCAGGTAGGTGGGCAGTGTATTGTGTCAGGTAGGTAGGTCAGTGTGTGTATTGTGTCAGGTAGGTAGGTCAGTGTGTGTACTGTGTCAGGTAGGTGGGGCAGTGTATTGTGTCAGGTAGGTGGGCAGTGTGTGTATTGTGTCAGGTAGGTGGGCAGTGTATTGTGTCAGGTAGGTAGGTCAGTGTGTGTATTGTGTCAGGTAGGTAGGTCAGTGTGTGTACTGTGTCAGGTAGGTGGGGCAGTGTATTGTGTCAGTGTGTGTGTGTGTGTGTGTGTTTGTGTCAGGTAGGTAGGGCAGTGTGCGTGTGTAATGATCAGGTAGGTCAGTATATGTGTCAGCTAGGTAGGTCAGTATGCATTTGATGGTCAGGTAGGTAGGTCAGTGTGTGTAATGGTCGGGTAGGTGGGTCAGTGTATGTGTCAGGTAGGTAGGTCAGTGTGTGTGTGTGTGTGTGTGTGTGGTGCTCAGGTAGGTCAGTGTGTGTATCAGATAGATGGGCCAGTGTATATGTAATGGTCAGGTAGGTCAGTGTGTGTATGTGTGTATCAGGTAGGTGGGCCAGTGTATGTGTAATGGTCAGGTAGGTAAGTCACTGTTTGTGTCAGGTAGGTAGGTTTGTGTGTGTAATGGTCAGGTAGGTCAGTGTATGTGTGTTTGTGTGTAATGGTCAGGTAGGTCAGTGTATGTGTCAGGTAGGTAGGTGTGTGTGTGTTTGTGTGTAATGGTCAGGTAGGTAGGTCAATGCGTGTGTGTAATGATCAGGTGGGTGACATATTGCAAAGGGGGTGGAGTCATGGGTGGAGCCAATGGGGGTGTGAATAATTCTTGCAGCAGCCCCGCCCCCTCTATGTCTCTGAGGACTGTGTGAGGATCATGTAAGATGGAAGGTCGGATCTGTAAAGTGAATGATTTGGAACTCCTCAGTGGAATGAAATGATTGAATGAATGGATTCTTCGGATCTTCGGGTCACTCGCTGAGTCTCCTGACAAGCAGAGAACTGAAGCTCTGATTCTACATATTAAATGATTGGAATCAGAAGAGTCACACAGGAGGTTGGCAGCTCCTCCTCCAGACATTTACTTTGATGTAGTTGATTGGTGCAGAGCACAAGTCTATTGGTGTCAGATTAGCTCGGTGTCATGAATTTTGGTGACACACAAACAGCTGTGTTAGGCTGGGATCACACTTGTGTGATGCGGGAATCCTGCGATTCCACTGCGTGTTCCTGCATCCGACTCGCACAACAGTTCACAACAACACATGAGAACTGCTGGGGAGTGTCATACAATACAATGACACCCCCATTTCAGCTCGCATGTCGCACTGCGAAGTGTCAGTTTGGACATGAATCGGATCACATGGGTGTCATGCGATCCGATTCTGGTGCGGCCCAAAAAAAGGGTCCTGTGCGAGTTTGAAATCGTATTGCATTCGGACTAGTCATACTATCTGTATGGAGGAAATCGCATTGCACGGACATCGCCTGCGATTTGCACAGCAGTGTGATCCGGCCCTGAGCCGAGGTTTCCACACATTTGATGGATAGGAATGTTACCTGTGAAGTTGGCCAATCAGAATGCAGGTCACATGCACACAAACCCCGCTTTTCATTTAGGCTCCGCCTCCACTTGTGACACTTGTCCTGCGACTTGGGACTGCAAAGTCACATGACAAGAAGTACCCGATGATTTCCAATGAGTACCGTTCATATCTGTGCCACTTCAAGTCACAGCCACTTCAGAGTAGTCCCTGCACTACTTTGGTCCCATTTAATGTGACTTGAGGTCCATAAACCTCCAGAATACACAGGCGTGGCTTCAAGTCGCCAAAGAATCAATGCGACTTTCACACTAACGCAGCCTGAAAGTCGCACAATTCTGCCGCAATTTTGATGTGACTTTGCAGCAATGCCTGTGTATTCCGGAGGTCTATGGAGCTCAAGTCGCATCAAAGTGGGACCAAAGTAGCGCAGAGAGGACTATGAAGTGGCACAGATATGAATAATACTCATTGGAAATCATAGAGTACAAAGTCGCAGGACAAGTCGCACAAGTGGAGGCGGAGCCTAAATGAAAAGCGGGTTTTTGTGCATGTGAACTGCATTCTGATGGGCCAACTTCACAGGTAACATTGCCGTCCATCAGATTTGCCCGTAGTCTTTACAGCGCATGCGCAGGAATGATGATCAGATTTTACTATCATGGGGGAAGTACTCCTGGTAGTAAAATCCAATCACTAAGGATATTTTCACACTTGTGCGACTTGAAAGTCAAGTGCTTTTGCCGTGATTTTTGCCACGACTTGAAGCGATGTCTGTGTAATCTGGAGGTCTCTGCCACAAGTCGCATCAAAGTCGCACAAAAGTAGTACAAAAACCACGTTGAAGTGGCACAGATATGAACTGAACTGGTTGGAAATCATGGGGTGTGACTTGTCATGTGACTTGTCATGTGACTTTGCAGTCCCAAGTCGCAGGACAAGTGGCGCGAGTGTGAAAGGGCCTCAGGCTGTCCGTACCACCTGATCACTGCTGACACCTCATTGGTTTAGTGTATTGTTCTAATGGTGGGACTCGCGGTTCTTCCAGTGTACGGCCTTCTAAAAACTCCAATCATTCTTTATCTCGGTGTACTGAGAACTCCTGACTCTTGTTTTAAGTTTGTATCCAGTTCCTGAGTGTCGTTGTGCTTTGAGTCAGCTGATTGGTTGCAGGGAGGGGCGGAGCTCTCTCTAGGATCATATTACCAGGCCTGCTCTGCTATGTACTGAGGTCATAGTGAAATGTTTCAAACGAATCAGATCTCTCAGAGGAATCGATTCATCCAGTTCACTGAAAAGAACCGATTCATTCATGAACTGGACATCACTAGAGGAGAGCCCCGGAGGTGATGGTCCATGAAGCAGAGGTAAGGAGGAGGGTGGATTCACTGTATCTACAGCGAGCTGTGTGTGGGGGATGGTGGGGGTGAGTAGTGCAGGAAATAGGAGTTAGCTAGGTGGGTCAGTGTGTGTGTGTGTGTGTGTGTGTGTGTGTAATGGTCAGGTAGGTCAGTGTATGTGTCAGGTAGGTAGGTCGGTGTGTGTAATGGTCAGGTAGGTAGGTAGGTCGGTGTGTGTAATGGTCAGGTAGGTAGGTAGGTCGGTGTGTGTGTCAGGTAGGTAGGTCGGTGTGTGTAATGGTCAGGTAGTAAAATGGTAAGTTGTATTCCTGCTCTATCACTGGCAGTTTAATAAATACCAAGTGCTGCTGCGACCCCCGAAACGGATCTCACCGAATCCACTAAATATAAAATATAAAGTATGTTGGTGCGGCGCTTCTCTTACATTACATATAAAGAGTAACTCTCCAGGGGAGGGAAAACATTAACTAATTCCACAAATTAATAGTGAAGAAAAAAAGGGAAATTTACATAAATATCTAATCTTATATAAAGTGTGAATTCATTCAGCGAAGTAGAAAAATAATATCAAAAGTGCCAATATAAATAAACACACTACAGAGGTGCTAAAATTCTAAATCTGTGTAAACAACGTGAACAGACAGAGATCTCTATAGATTTAAGCTTCAAAAAAAATTATTTCGCTTTAATTTGATATACTGTATTTGCTGGCGTATAAGACTACCTTTTACACTTAAAAAAAATTCCCAAAAATTGGGGGTCGTCTTATATGCCGGGTATACAATGCTGCCCGATGGATGTCAGCCCCCTATTGTCTGCTAATACTGTATGTGGCTTCAGCTACAAACAGTATACGCTGTTGAGCCAATCCCGGCGAGCGATGTATTCTATTAATGAATACAGAGCCTGCTTGGATTGGAGTAACAACCTCGGCCAATCCGAGCAGGCTACATAGAGTAGCCTGCTCGGATTGGCTTTGAGAGAGAGAGAGAGAGGCAAGGGCTGATGATGCTACAGCCTCTGCCAATCCAAGCAGGCGTTGTATTCATTAAAAGAATACACCGCTCACCATACTTCCCTGCGTAAATCCATTCACTGATCTCCTACTACTATACATCCTGCTATTTGCCTATGAGGTCCCAGGCACCCAAGAGGGACAGGTAAATCTGAGACATATGACAGGGGGGTTATTAAATGCATTTTGGTGGACAATTCCCATAGAATGTAACCCAAAAGTGGTATAGGTTTGGTTAGTGAAAAATTCTACTTTCCAGAGTTGTGGCATTCAATAGATCTCTGTTTGAGTTATTGTTGTTTGATTTACTTTATGACATATCACAGCATGGCGGATGAGTAGTTGGCATTCTTGCTTTGTATTTTTTTATCGTTCTAATGTTTTTTTAAAATGGTGTTGCCTCAGAAGGGGGGTAGTCTTATACCGCGGGTATTGCCCAAAACCATGTTTTCACTTGAAAAATAGGGGGTCGTCTTATACGCCCAGTCGTCTTATACGCCGGCAAATACGGTATTAATAAAGTGCAAAAGAGAAAAAATTGTACAGAATAAATAAACGCACTGCAGAGACAGTTACACCGTACATCCGCAAAATGACTCCAAACTATGTGAGTTAAGTAAATAACCAAAGCGATAGATTCATCATAAAGTGCCAAGTGCTTCCTACACAACGTGCAAATAAGTGAACACCCGCCAGAGGTGATGCCGAGAAACACGAAGATAAGAAAATTGAAGAAGATTACAAAATAAAAGCGAGAATAGCGAAGAGACTTTCTGCAGATCCCTCACAGATAAGAAGATTTATCTATACAATGCAGTGATCAGCAATAACACATGTAATAATAAACGCACTGCAGAGGCAGCTATACCATGCGTCTACTTATGGAAATCCAAACTCTATAAATGAAATGTCCGTATTAGAAAAAGATAATAGTCCCAAAAATATATATATATATATATAAAAATAAGAATAATAATAAAAAAAAATCGGTCCATATAAAATGTGAGGAAAAGAAGAATCTCCTCTCAGTGTTTGGTGTGAAGTGAAGTGACCGGTTCCCGGGGCTCGTCTCCCGCTGTCACCGCACTTTAGTGGGCAGTGGCCACTTACCTTCTGGGAAGGAGAAAGTCCCATATAATGATAGGTTGTATCGGCGCTCTTCTCCCCGGGTGTGTCCAGGCACCTCATCGCTCTGCGGGACCCAATAAATGAGTAATAAGGGGGTCCCATAGTGCAGTGATGTCACATATAACATTTATGACATCATAATACACAAGAGACTCACATTCATCACTAAACTCCCTCATTCCAGTCACAGGCGCTTCCTGTTGTGTAGATCCAGAGTAAGGGAAGGGCACTTCCTGTGCATCTACAGCAGGACCGCCTCCGACTGGGGGAAGGGGGCTTTGTATTCTTATTTTTATATATATATATATATTTTGGGCTATTAACTTTTTCTAATACGGACATTTCATTTATAGAGTTTGGATTTACATAAGTAGGCGCATGGTATAGCTGCCTCTGCAGGGCGTTTATTATTACATGTGTTATTGCTGATCACTGCATTGTATAGATAAATCTTCTTATCTGTGAGGGATCTGCAGATCTTTATGATGAATCTATCGCTTTGGTTATTTACTTAACTCACACAGTTTGGAGTCATTTTGCGGATGTACGGTATAACTGTCTCTGCAGTGCGTTTATTTATTCTGTACAATTTTTTTCTCTTTTGCACTTTATTAATATATCAAATTAAGGATAAAGATTTTTTGAAGCTTAAATCTATAGAGATCTCTGTCTGTTCACATTGTTTACACTGATTTAGAATTTTAGCACCTCTGTAGTGTGTTTATTTATATTGGCACTTTTGATATTATTTTTCTACTTCGCTGAATGAATTCACACTTTATATAAGATTAGATATTTATGTAAATTTCCCTTTTTTTTCTTAACTATTAATTTGTGGAATTAGTTAATGTTTTACCTCCCCTGGAGAGTTACTCTTTATATTTAATGTAAGAGAAGCGCCACACCAACATACTTTTTATTTTTAATGGTCACGTAGGTAGGTCACTTTGTGGGTGTGTATGTAATGGTCAGATAGGTCAGTGTATGTGTCAGGTAGGTGGGTCAATGTGTGTGTAATGGTCAGGTGGGCCACATATTGCAAAGGGGGTGGGGACATGGGTGGAGCCAATGGGGGCTGCAAAATGAGGTTTCGCCTAGGGCAGTGATGGCGAACCTTGGCACTCCTGATGTTTTGAAACTACATTTCCCATGATGCTCCACTACACTGCAGAGTGCATGAGCCTCATGGGAAATGTAGTTCCCAAACATCTGGGGTGCCGAGGTTCACCATCACAGGCCTAGGGTGTTTAATTCTTGCAGCAGCCCTGCCCCCATCTATGGCTCTGAGGACTTTGTGAGGAACATGTAAGTGTTTCATGCTGGGTGACCCCCCCCATTATCCACAGACCCCCCCCCCGCCAACACCCCTGTCTATGGCTCTGAGGACTTTGTGAGGAACATGTAAGTGTTTCATGCTGGGTGACCCCCCATTATCCACAGACCCCCCCCCCCGCCAACACCCCTGTCTATGGCTCTGAGGACTTTGTGAGGAACATGTAAGTGTTTCATGCTGGGTGACCCCCCATTATCCACAGACCCCTCCCCCGCCAACACCCCTGTCTATGGCTCTGAGGACTTTGTGAGGAACATGTAAGTTTTTCATGCTGGGTGACCCCCCCATTATCCACAGACCCCCCCCCCCGCCAACACCCCTGTCTATGGCTGTGAGGAGTTTGTGAAGTGATGGGTGTTGGTGAAAAGGATGAAATGATGGATTTGTGGAAAAGCCTCTATTAGTGCGGACACTACAACTATGGATATGATGGGAGATGAGTCCTTGGATCGCCATCTCTTGGATATACTGACACACTGCATGGGACATGGACCAACGTTTGATAGGACAAGCATCTAGCTGGATACAATCGCTATGTATATGACCGGCAAAACCAATCTCACCGCACTCTGAAGAGATCACCAAACAACCCGCCATCGCTAAGTCACCAAACCAGCTTTGTGTATGATGAATGGCGGCTTCAATAGTCTAGAGCAGTCATGTCCAAAGTCCGGCCTGCTTTTTTTTTTTTTGGCCCCCACCTTGCCCCCAGCTTCTCCTAGTGTTGTGGCCCGCCTGGCTCCGCCCACCCCGAGCGCCTCACTGACAAGCTGGGGGGTGTGCGGCAGCTTCCAGAGCCTGCGATTCCGGCGGGGATTGGCGGCGGTGATTGGCTGCGAGTGCCTCTCACTGACAAGCTGGGGGTGGGGGAGGTCCAAGGCCTCCGGGAAGATGACGGCACATGCCGCCAATAGCAGACACTGAGCTGTCCCTGCAGCAGCTGCACCTCTCTCAGTGCCTGTGATTGGCGGCGGTGCCGCGCGCTGTCGGCTTCCTGATAGTGAGAGAAGTGGATTATTAGTGAGGGGCGCCTGCCATGGCTGGTGAGAGAAGTGGATTGTTAGTGAGGGGCGCCTGCCATGGCTGGTGAGAGAAGTGGATTGTTAGTGAGGGGCGCCTGCCATGGCTGGTGAGAGAAGTGGATTGTTAGTGAGGGGCGCCTGCCATGGCTAGTGAGAGAAGTGGATTGTTAGTGAGGGGCGCCTGCCATGGCTGGTGAGAGAAGTGGATTGTTAGTGAGGGGCGCCTGCCATGGCTGGTGAGAGAAGTGGATTGTTAGTGAGGGGCGCCTGCCATGGCTGGTGAGAGAAGTGGATTGTTAGTGAGGGGCGCCTGCCATGGCTGGTGAGAGAAGTGGATTATTAGTGAGGGGCGCCTGCCATGGCTGGTGAGAGAAGTGGATTATTAGTGAGGGGCGCCTGCCATGGCTGGTGAGAGAAGTGGATTGTTAGTGAGGGGCGCCTGCCATGGCTGGTGAGAGAAGTGGATTGTTAGTGAGGGGCGCCTGCCATGGCTGGTGAGAGAAGTGGATTGTTAGTGAGGGGTGCCTGCCATGGCTGGTGAGAGAAGTGGATTGTTAGTGAGGGGCGCCTGCCATGGCTGGTGAGAGAAGTGGATTATTAGTGAGGGGCGCCTGCCATGGCTGGTGAGAGAAGTGGATTGTTAGTGAGGGGCGCCTGCCATGGCTGGTGAGAGAAGTGGATTGTTAGTGAGGGGCGCCTGCCATGGCTGGTGAGAGAAGTGGATTGTTAGTGAGGGGCGCCTGCCATGGCTGGTGAGAGAAGTGGATTGTTAGTGAGGGGCGCCTGCCATGGCTGGTGAGAGAAGTGGATTGCTAGTGAGGGGCGCCTGCCATGGCTGGTGAGAGAAGTGGATTGTTAGTGAGGGGCGCCTGCCATGGCTGGTGAGAGAAGTGGATTGTTAGTGAGGGGCGCCTGCCATGGCTGGTGAGAGAAGTGGATTATTAGTGAGGGGCGCCTGCCATGGCTGGTGAGAGAAGTGGATTGTTAGTGAGGGGCGCCTGCCATGGCTGGTGAGAGAAGTGGATTGTTAGTGAGGGGCGCCTGCCATGGCTGGTGAGAGAAGTGGATTGTTAGTGAGGGGCGCCTGCCATGGCTGGTGAGAGAAGTGGATTGTTAGTGAGGGGCGCCTGCCATGGCTGGTGAGAGAAGTGGATTATTAGTGAGGGGCGCCTGCCATGGCTGGTGAGAGAAGTGGATTGTTAGTGAGGGGCGCCTGCCATGGCTGGTGAGAGAAGTGGATTATCAACCCTAATCTGTAAGAAGGAGATTGAAGGAGGAGGGAGAGATATTAAACTCCATTGTATCATCAACAAGTTCTCTGTGCCAAACATCTCATATATGACGTGTTATGAAACCCGAGGTGAAGACTATTCATTTTATTCTCATTTTATTCTCTCTAAATCCCTCGTGTCACCGCCAGTTTAAACTGTTTCTACTGGACATCCAGGCTGAATAGGAAGATGTTTTATATCAGGACGATGTAAGATGGATCAGTCGGGGGTCAGGATGATGCGAGATGGATCAGTCGGGGGTCAGGATGATGCGAGATGGATCAGTCGGGGGTCAGGATGATGCAAGATGGATCAGTCGGGGGTCAGGATGATGTAAGATGGATCAGTCGGGGGTCAGGATGATGGATCAGTCGGGGGGTCAGGATGATGGATCAGTCGGGGGGTCAGGATGATGGATCAGTCGGGGGGTCAGGATGATGGATCAGTCGGGGGGTCAGGATGATGGATCAGTCGGGGGGTCAGGATGATGTGAGATGGATCAGTCGGGGGTCAGGATGATGTAAGATGGATCAGTCGGGGGTCAGGATGATGTAAGATGGATCAGTCGGGGGTCAGGATGATGTAAGATGGATCAGTCGGGGGTCAGGATGATGTGAGATGGATCAGTCGGGGGTCAGGATGATGTGAGATGGATCAGTCGGGGGTCAGGATGATGTGAGATGGATCAGTCGGGGGTCAGGATGATGTGAGATGGATCAGTCGGGGGTCAGGATGATGTGAGATGGATCAGTCGGGGGTCAGGATGATGTGAGATGGATCAGTCGGGGGTCAGGATGATGTGAGATGGATCAGTCGGGGGTCAGGATGATGTGAGATGGATCAGTCGGGGGTCAGGATGATATAAGATGGATCAGTCGGGGGTCAGGATGATATAAGATGGATCAGTCGGGGGGTCAGGATGATGGATCAGTCGGGGGGGTCTGCACTGTTTCTACTCTCTCAGAAAGGAAATGGGAGAATTCTTGGACACAAAGGGACAAGCGATGGGAGAATCTCTGATCCGGCTGATTTGGGGTTTCTAGCTGACATAACGAAGCTTCTGAATGTCTTCAGGGGAAAGGTGCAGCGGGGAAGCAGCTTTACACCTCAAAGCTGCAGCTTTTCACAAGATGGACACTTTGCTTTTATCTTCCTCTTCACATTTCTTTTTACCTTCAAAGTCGCCAGACGGCCTTTATTAATGTACTTTACAATCTTCCCGACATATTTCATCTTCCCGCATTTCTATTTCCATCCGCACTTCATAAATGACAGGCAGAGGGTGTAACACCTCTTTACATTTCTCATCCGTGTGACGGAATGAAAAGTGTGCCACTTGCCATAAACTTTGGGGAAAAATTTCATTTGCATTTCATTTTAACGCTTCAAAAAAAGTCGGGAAAAATGTTCGGCCCTCCCGCATGTTCACTTCATGGAATCCGGCCCTCTGTGGAAAAAGTTTGGACACCCCTGGGTTACTGGATTCGTATGCACATTGGTTGTCACGGAAAAGCACCGGCACTTTAAGAGACTTTTTTTTTTTTTCTCTTCCTTGTTGAACTTTTGGTTTCTTTCTCTTTTTTTTATATATTTTTTTTACACACCCTGCTTTCTATTAGCTCTGTAGGGTGTTTACCAATATACATTTTTTGTTCATTTATTCATTGTTCACTACAAATTACTATTGTTTGGACTCCTTAGAGATCTTTTATTATTAGATACTTTGCAGTCTTTGTGGTCAGTGGATGGGACCGGTTTACACTCCCCACTCACCTTCCACACACACATTTTCTCTTTCAAACCATTCACTTTTACTCACTTTTTTTTTTGGATATTATTTTACGCACCCTTGTACTTTATAGGACTTTAAGTCTGAGTGCGATACCCATTACTCCACATTAATACTTTTTTTTTTTTTTTTAATCATCTACACTTTTGTGGGTTAACACCTCTGCAGGGTGTTTACATTTTGTCACTTTGCACTTTATATTTATTGTTTTTAGAAATTCAAGTCTGAGTGTGATACCTATTATTCCACATTAATGTATTTTTTGGATCATTTATACTTTTGCGTGTTAACACCTCTGTAGGGTGTTTACATTTTGTCACTTTGCACTTTATATTTATTTTGACACTTTTTATATCTTCCTATATTTAACACGGTTATTACGACTGATTACAATACCAGCCAACACTGGGCAATATATGATGCAATCAGACAGCTTCTAGTTGTGTTTAGTATATGGAAGTAGTTGCACTTCTCTTATGAGCACGTGGCACTTTCTTCCACGTAATATTCATGTCATTTATACACATATACAGTGGTGTGAAAAAGTGTTTACTTTATTTAGTAATGTATAAATGACTCTCATAACGTATATATTGGGATATACGATATCCTCTAAGTGCTTCTATATGATTAAACATTCATTATAGTGCGGGGATTTTATAGAAAAAAAAAAAACTATAAAATAAGGTGCCAAGAAAAGGACTAGATTATTGAAATTGCTCTCTAAAAAACTGTAAACACACTTGCAAAGATGTTAACACCCAGTAATGTTGGGTGTATATAAAACTAGCGGGAGTGTGTTAGTGTTGGATGTTACCGCATTATAATGAAATATGATACCAAAAACAAAACAAAAAAACAATATAAATAATATAAAATAAATAAACGCACCACAGAGCCAACTATTATATGCATATAACTTTTCATCTGTTGAACTACAGTGGTGTGAAAAAGTGTTTGCCCCCTTCCTCATTTCCTGTTCCTTTGCATGTTTGTCACACTTAAGTGTTTCGGAACATCAAACCAATTTAAACAATAGTCAAGGACAACACAAGTAAACACAAAATGCAATTTGTAAATGAAGGTGTTTATTATTAAAGGTGAAAAAAATCCAAACCATCATGGCCCTGTGTGAAAAAGTGATTGCCCCCTAAACCTAATAACTGGTTGGGCCACCCTTAGCAGCAACAACTGCAACCAAGCGTTTGCGATAACGTGCAATGAGGCTTTTACAGCGTCCTGGAGGAATTTTGGCCCACTCACCTTTGCAGAATTGTCCTAATTCAGTTACATTAGAGGGTTTTCGAGCATGAACGGCCTTTTTAACGTCATACCACAACATCTCAATAGGATTCAGGTCAGGACTTTGGCTAGGCCACTCCAAAGTCTTCATTTTGTTTTTCTTCAGCCATTCGGTGGTGGACTTGCTGGTGTGTTTAGGATCATTGTCCTGCTGCAGAACCCAAGTTGGTTTCAGCTTGAGTACACGAACAGATGGTCGGACATTCTCCTTCAGGATCTCTTGGTAGACAGCAGAATTCATAGTTCCTTTTATCACGGCAAGTCTTCCAGGTCCTGAAGCAGCAAAGCAGCCCCAGACCATCACACTACCACCACCATATTTTACTGTTGGTATAATGTTCTTTTTCTGAAATGCAATGTTCCTTCTACGCCAGATATACTTGGACACACACCTTCCAAAGAGTTCCACTTTTGTCTCATCGGTCCACAGAATGTTGTCCCAAAAGTCTTGGGGATCATCAAGATGTGTTGTGGAGAAATTGAGACGAGCTTTGATGTTCTTTTTGCTCAGCAGTGGTTTTCTCCTTGGAACTCTGCCATGCAGGCCATTTTTGCCCAGTCTTTTCCTGATGGTGGAGGCATGAACGCTGACCTTAACTGAGGCAAGTGAGGCCTGCAGTTCCTTGGACGTTGTTGTGGGGTCTTTTGTGACCTCTTGGATGAGTCGTCGCTGCGCTCTTGGGGTAATTTTGGGCGGCCGGCCACTCCTGGGAAGGTTCACCACTGTTCCATGTCTTCGCCATTTGTGGATAATGGCTCTCACTGTGGTTCGCTGGATTCCCAAAGCTTTGGAAATTGCTTTATAACCCTTTCCAGACTGATAGATCTCAATTACTTTCTTTCTCAATTGTTCCTGAATTTCTTTGGGTCTCGGCATGATGTGTAGCTTTTAAGGATCTTCTGGTGGACCTTACTGTGTCAAGCAGCTCCTATTTAAGTGATGCCTTGATTGTGAACAGGTGTGGCAATAATCAGGCCTGGGTGTGGCTAGAGAAATTGAACTCAGGTGTGGACAACCACAGTTATAGTATGTTTTAACAAGGGGGGCAATCACTTTTTCACACAGGGCCATGATGGTTTGGATTTTTTTCACCTTTAATAATAAACACCTTCATTTACAAATTGCATTTTGTGTTTACTTGTGTTGTCCTTGACTATTGTTTAAAGAGGAAGTAAACCCTTCCAAACAACTTGGACCTACAGGTAAGCCTAGATTAAGGCTTACCTGTAGGTCCAAGCAATATCTCCTAAACCTATATGGTTTAGGAGATATTTGCCCGAAAATGGGCACCGCTGTCTACGGCGCATGCGCCGTAGACAGCGGCGCGCAGGCGCACTAAATGCGGCAAATCCATGAATGGATTTGCCAAATTTGTCGACTCCCGTGCGCATGAGTGACGTCATCGCGGCTTCGCTGAGTGGCAGCGGCAGAGCTGCGAGACGCGACTCCCGTGCGCATGCGCGGGAGTGACGGCTTCGCTGCTGTGATTCGTCGGAGCTGCGAGACGCCACCAGCAACATGGATGCGGCGGACTACAGGGATCAGCGGCGACTTTGCTGGCTCCTGTGTCAGGTAAGTGACACATAATGAGCTACTATGCGATGCATAGTAGTCCATCATGCTTTACCTTTGCAGGGAAAAAAAGAGGAAGTAAACCCATCAGGGTTTACTTCCTCTTTAAATTGGTTTGATGTTCCGAAACACTTAAGTGTGACAAACATGCAAAGGAACAGGAAATGAGGAAGGGGGCAAACACTTTTTCACACCACTGTATTTCTCCATGATAAGGGTCCTGCCCATATGGGTTATCCAGGCCGCTACTACCGGGGGTTCTACAGATTTCCAACCCAGCAAAATAAGTTTCCTAGCCTGGAATAGCGCCCTGGAGACTGCCACCCTGATGGGCTCTAATGACACCACCCCCTCCAGTATTCCTAGAACGCAGCATATGGGATCCATAGGTATCTGCGTGTGAAACACCGCATTGACAGTGTCCACTACCTCCTTCCAGTATCTGTGGAGTTTCGGGCAACGCCACAGGAGGTGAATAAGATCCCCCTCGTGCTGCCCGCACCTGCCACATAGGGGGTCAGCCGTTCCACCCATCCTACTCAATCTAACCGGTGTATAGTGCGCTCTCAGTATAATATAGAGTTGGGAGACCTTTTGTGCCACATTCAGTGAACAGTAGGTGATGGCCTGCAGGGCCTCCTCCCACTGCTCACCCGTGAGGGTGCCAACATCTCGTTCCCAAAGCGGCAGTGCTTTGCACGGGTGGCCACGCAGGTGCCGCGCAAGCAGCATCTGATCGCATTGCAAGATTATACCCTTTGTGCCGTCCGCAGACTGCAACGCTTAAAAAAACGGGGTGGGTGACAACACCCATTCACCCCGAGTCCCCCTGCGCGGCCACCGCGTGCCTCAGTTGCAAGTAAGGGAAGATCATGGCCTCCGTAAGGTTAAATTTTTGCCGCAAGGCTGTAAAAGATAGAAGCTTTCCACCCTGAAATATATGGGACAGCAGTTGTACGTTATGGGCACGCCATCTAGGGTCAGGCTGCAGTTTAGCGATCTCAACATATGTTTGATTACCCCATATCGGACTATATTCCGTGAAGCCCTGCACCCCCTGCAGCTGCCTACTCTTATTCCATATTTTTTGTATCATGGACAGCGTAGGTGTTAATTTGTTGGAGCCCTTAAACATTTGGGCCTCCAGTCCCATAGGGATGGTCTCAGCCCCCGTCGCATGAAGCAGCAGCCTCGCAGAGGACCCCGCCGGTCCATGCGACATGGAGCCCACCAGGTGCTGTAATTGGGCCGCAATATAGTACAGCCAAGGGTTGGGTACCGCCAACCCTCCGCTGTCCTTAGAACGTTGCAAATATTCCAACTTAATCCTAGGGGGTTTCGTGTGCCACAACAACTTCCGAAAAAGCGTATTAATTACTCTGAAAAGTTTTAAATGGATGACGACCGGGGAGTTGTGGAGGAAATAGAGCAATTGGGGCATTAAAATCATTTTTATAAGATTGGCCTTCCCGGCCAGAGACATCCTAAGGGTGTTCCATGTGTTTATTCTATCCCGGAACCTGGACAGCAGAGGACATAATGTTCACTGAACAGTAGTCCCCTACCTTGGATGTTATTTGTACCCCCAAATATTTAAAACTAGTTACCACTGGTACTGGGCATGAATCCGGAATCGCCACCTCTCCTTCATCTAATTTCAATGGGGCCGATTTAGACCAGTTAATGGTCAGTCCTGAGAACTGGCCAAATCTCTCTATAATGGACATCACCTGTGGCAGGGACCGGCTGGGGTCATCCAGGAAAAGCAGCATGTCATCTGCGTAGAGCATGATCTTTTTGTGAACAGCCCCATACTGAAATCCCCGTACATCTACACTGTCTCTTATAAGGGCCGCAAGAGGTTCTATCGCAAATGCGAAGAGCAGGGGGGAGAGCGGACACCCTTGCCGCGTCCCCCTGGCCAAAGCAAAATCGGCAGACATCTTGTCCGCCATCCTAATATTGGCTTTCGGGGAAGCGTACAGCAGTTTGACCCAGGCAATAAAGCGCTGTCCGAAGCCAAACTTATCCAACACTGCCCACATGTACCTCCAGCTTACACTATCACATGCCTTGTTGGTGTCAAGGGACAGAAGGGCCCTATTTTCCCCATTGTCTACCCGCAGCTGCATGTTCAAAAATAATCTCCTAAGATTGGTTGCTGTGGACTTATGTGGCATAAAGCCAGCCTGATCTTGGTGAATAAGGGTGGATACTATCCCGTTTACACGGAGCGCCAGGACCTTGGCCAGGATCTTCACATCACTTTGCAGCAACGAAATGGGTCTATATGACCCCGGATCCACCGGATCCTTCCCAGGTTTAAGCAATAAAACAATAGTAGCCCTTGACATAGAGTCGGGGAGAGTACCTCCCTCCAAGCATGCATTAAACACCTTCAACAATTTAGGCAGAATATCCTCCCCGTATTGTACATATACCTCCATGGGAATACCATCTGTCCCAGGTGCCTTACAGGAGGGGAAAGAGCCGGCAGCCGCCATTAATTCCTCTAAGGTGATCGGGGCATCGAGAAGACGCACGGCCTCTTCCGAGAGCCTGGGTAAATTGATTGTGGTCAAATATGACTGTAGATCGTCATCTGAGTAGGTGTCCCTCGACCCGTAAAGATCCCGGTAAAAGTCAGCCAGCTCGGATATAATGATCTCCTGCGAGTTAACCACTTTGCCGTTTTTGGCTCTAATGGCCCCTATAGCCGGGGACATCTGTTGCCTTTCGCAATTCTGGCGAGTAGGCGACCCATCTGTTCCCCCTCCTCATAAAATGCCAATTTTGTGAAAAAACGTTTACGCTCCGCAGTGGAGGATCTCTAGCGGTCCAGAGAATCCTGTGCCGCCCTCCATGCCTCCCTTGCCGAGTCAGCATGCCCCGTGACATATTCTATCTCCAACCTTTTTACTAAGTCTCCTGCTTGCTCCAGTATAGCCGCAGAGTTCTGCTTCACCAGGTGTATCTCATGGACAAACACCCCCGCAAAAAAGCCTTAAAAGTTTCCCACGTCAGAAGGTCATTAGGGTGGTGGCGGTGTGTCAGAAAGAAACCCCTGATTTGAGATGCAATCCTATCCGGAAAGGGGAACAGCTTGAGCCAAAAGGCATTCAGCCTCCATGGGGCTCTGGGCAGCATGCTAGGGGGTTGGGTGGTCAGCCATAGAACCAGGGGGGAGTGGTCCGACACTCCCCGGGGAAAGTAGTCCGCCCTCGAGGTAAACCCCACAATGTTGGGGGTACCCACACAGAGATCTATACGGGACAGGGAGCCATGGGTCTTAGAAAAACAGCAGAACTGTCTACAGTCTGGATTTCGGATCCGCCAAATGTCGACCCACCCTACCTCCGTCAGTAATCTGCTAAGGGCCGTGCCCCGGTTACCCCCAGGAGGTGTCGTTGGGGGGTGTCTGTCCATTTTGGGATCCAAGTAGCAGTTAAAGTCCCCCAAGATTAAAACCAGTACCTCCTGTTTATTGGCCAAATAGGAGATTAGTAGCTGAAGCACCTCCCGCGAAAACGGGGGGGGTATGTACACAAAAGCAAGAATCAACGTAAAAGCATAGATTTTGCAATACAAAAAACAAATCTGCCAGATACATCAACAAGTGAGTCCAGTTCCTGATAGGCCAGTGCCCGGTGTATCAGAACACTCACCCCCCTAGAATACGAGGTGTGAGTGGAGTGATAGGCCTTCCCAACCCAGGCATATTGGAGAAATTTCACCGTGTCCCCTTGTAAATGTGTCTCTTGAAGGCCTACAATGGCCGGGTGGAATTTTCTTAGCCCTGCGGAAATCATGGTCCTTTTCAGAGGATCATTTACCCCCCCGAACATTCCAAGTCACTATAGGTGTAGCGGTCATAGACCAGTTGTGTAGAATCTACTGTACCTACTGCGAGTTCCAGGTCCTCCAGACATCTCTCCCGTTGGAGCCAGATTTGTGCCCTGCAAACATACAGGAGGAAGTGGTACATAGAACTGCAAGCTCGTGATAGCAAAAAAGATGATGTAGCCCAAAACTGTAAAAAGTGTGTAACCCGTGCGCTGGATAGATAGTGCTGAACGGTAAAAAACCTCAAAATTCTGCTGCCGAGCCATATCGACTAAGCAGCAATCGTAAACATGTTGGTCAACTTGTATTCCTATTCCTGCTAACTGTGCAGGATGAGCGTGCTCCCTAGCAACAAAGGGGTGACCCACGCGCTCCCCTAGCTTGGCAGCCGGGCACGCGCGGGTCCCATCGCGGTGTAACTGCCACTGAGGTCGCAGGGAGCAGAGAAAGACCTCATTCCAACTGAGCATAGCAACTCGTCACCGTCGAAGGCAAACTGTGGACGGAGATAAATTCGCTGATAACAATCATCAAGTAATGTCCCCTCGGTAACTGTGTAAAACCTCTCAGGTAGATACATGCCGAATCCTCCCGAGCCCTCCATAGAAAGACAGCATGGGATCAATCCTCCGCTCTGTGACGGATGACGTTCTCATTGTGATCAAGCCATCGGGCAGCATCCTGCGCATTTTCAAAGAAATGGTTCTGGTCCATGGCGGTGATGCGAAGTTTCGCTGGAAACAGCATAGCATATTTCAGTTGCAGCCTCTGCAGTCGCTTTTTAACATCAGCAAACTTAGCGCGTCTGCGTTGCACTTCAGCAGAAAAGTCAGGATAGAAGGAGATTCTACTGCCTTGAAATTGCACCGAACCCCTCTCTCTGGCCATCCGTACCGCAACTTCCCGGTCCCTGTAGTTCAGGAGTCTGACCAGCATCGCTCTCGGGGGGCCTCCCGGGGGAAGGGGCCGCGGCGGGACTCTGTGTGCCCGCTCCACAGCATATAAAGGAGAAAAAGCATCCTTGCCAAAGACTTCCTGCAGCCAGTTTTCCATAAATTCAGTGGGGTCCCTACCTTCCACCTTCTCCGGTAACCCCACTATCCGGACATTGTTGCGTCTCAAGTGATTCTCAATGTCGTCAGTTCTGTCAAACGCTAGGTGTGCTTGCTGCGTTGCGATTCTCACATCGCGGTTCAGGTGAGGAAGTTGATCTTCCATATCGCTCACCCTCCCTTCCACTGCCGTGGTTCTCTCCCTAATTTTCTGTATATCTTGGCGCAATAATGACACAGTCTCTCTCAGCCCCCCAAACTTCTCTTTAAGGTCATCCACCGATGCTGTGCATCTCTGTACGGCATGCAGAATCTCACTTAGTGTGGGCTGGGGGGTATCATCTTGCTGCTCTTCAAATAAGCCAGGCATAGGGTCAGGAACAGAATCCATAGGGGCAGCATTATCATCCCCATCAGACAGAAGTGGCGAGGCCTGTCCTGCAATGGACTCAGAACATAGCGGTGCTTCTGGGGACATGTCCTGGGTACCTGCAAGCTTTTGGGCATAATATAACATGTCCCGAGGCTGATCCTTAGCCTGAGGGGGTTTAGGTAACTTACCCCCCAGCGAAGCTTTCTCGTCCAGGCCATGTGGCGTGCTGTGCGGCTGTGACTGCCAGGCGCCATCTTGGCTCCGTGCGGAGGCCACAGCCACGGCTTCTCCTCGGTTTTTGCAGGGTCATCCCGACCGGTCTACGAGCGGCAGTGTGGTCCCTGAGGGTGTCGGAGGTAGTGTGCGGCGAATCCGCCCGGAATACAGCGGTAATAACAGCGGGGAAAGGATCAGTTAAGGATCACCAGCGGGAGCTCCGTAAAACACCGCTGCTCACATGCCCCGTCAGGCCACGCCCCCCCCTTTGGAAATATTTAAAACATGTTCTATTTTTGGGTCCGTCAGGATTTTCAAAAAAAATAAAAAAAGTCAGATGAGGCCCACACACGATCGGAATATCCAATGAAAAGATTCCGTCTGACATTTTCTGTCAGACATTCCGCTTGTGTGTATGCAGCATTAGTTACAATTTTGACACTTTGTGGGAACCAGTGACACTAATACAGAGATCAGTGCTAAAAATATGTACTGTCACTGTACTAATGACACTGGCTGGTAAGGGGATAACATCTAGGGCAATCAATGGGTTAAATGTGTGCCTAGCCAGTGTTTTCTCACTGTGGGGGAGGTGCTTTTAATAAGAGAAGACATAGATCCCTGTACTTGCTTTGCAGAAACACAAGATCAATGTCTTCCACACTGACAGAACGGGGAACTGCCTTGTTTACATAGCAGACCACTAGGCGAGTCCGCCGGATCCGCTGATTGGCTCTGACACCCAGAAATGAAAGGCTCACGTATATAAGTGATCCTGCGCAGTGTGACCCCCTGTAGCAGTAAATCTATCAGACAATCAGAAACTGGGTAAGATCATCAGCATAATGACAACTCACAGGCAGGGGGCGATCTATCATGGCTCTGTTACAGTGAGTCACATAACATTAACAATGAATGGGGGAGGGGAAATACATGGCAAATGAGGTTCAATGTAGAAAAATGTAAAATAATGTATTTGGGTGGCAAAAATAGGAATGATAGGAAAAGGGGGAAGGCTGTTTCTTGCCCCCCTTTTCCTCATGGGGGAGGGGCGGGATCAGCCGTTTCTTGCCCCTCCCCTTTTCCTCATGGAGGAGGGGCGGGGTCAGCTGTTTCATGTTGCCCCCACTTATCCTCATGGGGGAGGGGAGGGATCGGCTGCTCCATGTTGCCTCCACTTTTCCTCATGGGGGAGGGGAGGGATCGGCTGCTCCATGTTGCCCCCCCTTTTCCTCATGGGGGAGGGGCGGGATCGGCGGTTTCTTGTTGCCCCCTGGGGTACCTATGTCTCTGGGGGAGAACAGCTGTGTGTCACATGTATTGTGGGAGGGTACAGGGGACCCCTCTTCAGACATGTGGAAATGCCCAGGATTCCATACATTTCTCTACAATCAATGTACCCAATGTCACCCACAATACACAACCACGCCCTTAATTGTTCCAAGTGCTGCTCTGATAGTTTTCTTTTATTCTACAACATTCCAGCCTGCTGTCCCATCCAATCTATAGACCGGGGGAGGGGAACCTCTGGGGGATCTAAGAAGGGAAGGACCTGGGGGTCCTAGTAGATGATGGGCTCAGCAATGCTAACAAAGCAAACAGAATATTGACATTAAAAAGGATCAACTCCAGAGATAAAAGGATAATTCTCCCCTCTACAAGACTCTGGTCCGGCCGCACCTGGAGTATACTGTCCAGTTCTGGGCACCAGTCCTCAGGAAGGATGTACTGGAAATGGAGCGACTACAAAGAAGGGCAACAAAGCTAATAAAGGGTCTGGAGGATATTAGTTATGAGGAAAGGTTGTGAGCTCTGAACATATTCTCTCTGGAGAAGAGACGCCTGAGAGGGGATATGATTTCATTATATAAATACCGGACTGGTGACCCCACAATATACAAATACCGGACTGGTGACCCCACAATATATAAATACTGGACTGGTGACCCCCCAATATATAAACACCGGACTGGTGACCCCACAATATATAAATACAGGACTGGTGACCCCACAATATATAAATACCGGACTGGTGACCCCACAATATATAAATACCAGACTGGTGACCCCACAATATATAAATACCAGACTGGTGACCCCACAATATATAAATACCGGACTGGTGACCCCACAATATCTAAATACCGGACTGGTGACCCCACAATATATAAATACCATAGTGGCGATCCCACAATATACAAATACCGGACTGGTGACCCCACAATATATAAAAACCAGAATGGTGACCTCACAATATATAAATACCGGACTGGTGACCCCACAATAGGGATAAAACTTTTTTTCAGAAGGGAGTTTAACAAGACATGTGGCCATTCACTAAAATGATAAGAAAAGAGCTTTAACCTTAAACTATGTAGAGGATTCTTTACTGTAAGAGCGGCAAGGATGTGGAATTCCCTTCCACAGGCGGTGGTCTCAGTGGGGGGCATCGATAATTTCAAGAAACTATTAAATAAGCACCTGAATGACCACAACATACATGATATACAATGTAACACTGACATATAATCACACAACATACAGGGATATACAATGTAATACTGACATATAATCACACAACATACAGGATATACAATGTAACACTGACATATAATCACACACATAGGTTGAACTTGATGGACTTGTATCTTTTTTCATCTTCACCTTCTATGTCACATGACTGCTGGGTGGGGATTTTGTGATCTTCTGACCAATCAGTGGTGCTGCCTGAAAGTTCTGATAACATCCATGATACCAGAGAGACAGACACAGTGCCATGTAGTCTATTCACAGACACCCCCAAACCTCACCTGTGTTGGAGCCTTGAAGGCACTGGCAGCCCCCCGATTGGATCCCCTCCCCCTCTATTCCTGGACATCATCAGCTGAGCTCAGCCGCCTCTCTCTGCCTGTCGCCTCTGCCAGCCTCTCAGCCTCTCAGGTCTTACTCTCCGGGCCCCGCCTACTACTGGGTGGGGATTGGAGGAAAATGACTCTGCCGGGGAAGGAGATAAGCAGGCAGGCAGCTGGTGGGGATTTGAGCCAAGGCAGAAGATGTGAGCTGAGCTGAATGGGCATGTGCCAAAAACGGAAGAAATATTCCCTCCGCTCCGACCAGCACATCATCATCAGAAAGGGGCACAGATAATGGGTGTCCGCAGAACTTATTTCAGGGGGGCATTATCTTAGGGTCACTCATGAGCCGCCCCTTTTTGACAGTGTCATTATCACATTATCATGGTCAGAGACTACAACAGTGATCCCTCTGTCTGGATGATCACTCACCCTGGGTTTCCCTGGGGCAACTCTGGTCAATAGTGTAGCATGTCTGTACCCTGCCAGTGGCTTAGCCTTTCTCTCTGGTGGCGCTGGGCAGCGTGTCTCCCTCTCTGGTGGAGATGGGCGGCGTGGCTCTCCCTCTCTGGTGGAGATGGGCGGCGTGGCTCTCTCTCTCTCTCTGGTGGAGCTGGGCGGCGTGGCTCTCTCTCTCTGGTGGAGCTGGGCAGCGTGGCTCTCTCTCTCTCTCTCTGGTGGAGCTGGGCGGCATGGCTCTCTCTCTCTCTGGTGGATCTGGGCGGCGTGGCTCTCTCTCTCTCTGGTGGAGCTGGGCGGCGTGGCTCTCTCTCTCTCTCTGGTGGAGCTGGGCGGCGTGGCTCCCTCTCTCTCTCTCTGGTGGAGCTGGGCAGCGTGGCTCCCTCTCTCTGGTGGAGCTGGGCGGCGTGGCTCTCTCTCTCTGGTGGAGCTGGGCGGCGTGGGCTCTCTCTCTCTGGTGGAGCTGGGCGGCGTGGGCTCTCTCTCTCTGGTGGAGCTGGGCGGCGTGGGCTCTCTCTCTCTGGTGGAGCTGGGCGGCGTGGGCTCTCTCTCTCTGGTGGAGCTGGGCGGCGTGGGCTCTCTCTCTCTCTCTCTCTCTGGTGGAGCTGGGCGGCGTGGCTCTCTCTCTCTCTCTCTGGTGGAGCTGGGCGGCGTGGCTCTCTCTCTCTCTGGTGGAGCTGGGTGGCGTCTCTCTCTCTCTCTCTCTCTCTCTCTGGTGGAGCTGGACGGCGTGGCTCTCTCTCTCTCTGGTGGAGCTGGGCGGCGTGGCTCTCTCTCTCTCTGGTGGAGCTGGGCGGCGTGGCTCTCTCTCTCTCTGGTGGAGCTGGGCGGCGTGGCTCTCTCTCTCTCTCTGGTGGAGCTGGGCGGCGTGGCCCTCTCTCTCTGGTGGAGCTGGGTGGTGTGGCTCTCTCTCTCTGGTGGAGCTTGGCGGCGTGGCTCTCTCTCTCTGGTGGAGCTGGGTGGCGTGTCTCTCTCTCTCTGGTGGAGCTGGGCAGCGTGGCTCGCTCTCTCTCTCTGGTGGAGCTGGGCGGCGTGGCTCGCTCTCTCTCTCTGGTGGAGCTGGGCGGCGTGGCTCGCTCTCTCTCTCTGGTGGAGCTGGGCGGCGTGGCTCGCTCTCTCTCTCTGGTGGAGCTGGGCGGCGTGGCTCGCTCTCTCTCTCTGGTGGAGCTGGGCGGCGTGGCTCGCTCTCTCTCTCTGGTGGAGCTGGGCGGCGTGGCTCTCTCTCTGGTGGAGCTGGGCGGCGTGGCTCTCTCTCTCTCTCTGGTGGAGCTGGGTGGCGTGGCTCTCTCTCTCTCTCTCTGGTGGAGCTGGGCGGCGTGGCTCTCTCTCTCTCTCTGGTGAAGCTGGGCGGCGTGGCTCTCTCTCTGGTGGAGCTGGGCGGCGTGGCTCTCTCTCTGGTGGAGCTGGGCGGCGTGGCTCTCTCTCTGGTGGAGCTGGGCGGCGTGGCTCTCTCTCTGGTGGAGCTGGGCGGCGTGGCTCTCTCTCTGGTGGAGCTGGGCGGCGTGGCTCTCTCTCTGGTGGAGCTGGGCGGCGTGGCTCTCTCTCTCTCTCTCTGGTGGAGCTGGGCGGCGTGGCTCTCTCTCTCTCTCTGGTGGAGCTGGGCGGCGTGGCTCTCTCTCTCTCTCTGGTGGAGCTGGGCGGCGTGGCTCTCTCTCTCTCTCTCTCTCTCTCTGGTGGAGCTGGGCGGCGTGGCTCTCTCTCTCTCTCTCTGGTGGAGCTGGGCGGCGTGGCTCTCCCTCTGGTGGAGCTGGGCGGCGTGGCTCTCCCTCTGGTGGAGCTGGGCGGCGTGGCTCTCCCTCTGGTGGAGCTGGGCGGCGTGGCTCTCCCTCTGGTGGAGCTGGGCGGCGTGGCTCTCCCTCTGGTGGAGCTGGGCGGCGTGGCTCTTTGGTGGTGGTGGGCAGCGTGACTCTTTCTCTCTGGCTTCCGCCAAGCACACTCCTCATTCTTTGTCCTGTAGCACTGTCTCCCTCAGCTTGTTTCCAGACAGTCTCTCAGTCACTCTCTTGATCAAGCGGTAGCCTCCTCCCTGTGGAAAATGGGGCCAAAAATCTTTGGGATTACATGTCCCATGATGTTGTCCTCTCCTTGTCTCCTTTGATTGGCCCTCAGTTCTGGCCAATGGGTAAGGAACGGAGGGGGCAGGAAGCTGGGCGAGGAACCTAGTGAGAGCCGCCGTCTCTTCTCCTTAACTGGAGAAAGAGAGTGAGCGGGGTAAACCTCTCACAGCCCACAGCTCCCCTTTCTCCTGTCAAAGCACCGCTGAGTTCTTTGCTGGACTGAGCAGGGAGAAGAGCCCAAAGTCACACTGATCAGGGGCTTGACAGCACCTTGACGGTGTCACCTGACTGGCAGGTGGCACCCGGGTGCGGGCTGCCCAGACCTATATAACAACGCCACTGTGCTGAATTTAACAGTGCTGGTCCGATCCCTGATTCCAGGGGGCAGCGTTGCCAACCCTCCGAGGCAAAATGTACTGGCAGGATGCCAAAAATTTACAAACAAAAAAAAAAAAGACAACTTCTCCTGCGCTCTGGTGTCTCGGTCTTCAAAGTGTGATACCGACAGTTTAAGATGGTAGTGTCAAAGAAGGTCTTGCAGCCCTCCTTAGAATATTGGGTATTCAAATACTGGAGAAAAACAAAACAAAAAAGGAAGGCGCACTGACCTAGTGCATTACCATAAATCAAGCTTTATTGAAAACAGAACAAATAGCAAAATGGCTACTCACAAATGAGTATTGATAAAAGGCATGATCAATGCAATTGGATCCATCGCACTGAACATCGAAACATCCAGATCTGATGTCATATGAATTGACGAATACCCCAACGTAAACGGCTGACGCGTTTCAGGGGAGAACCCCTTTCTTCAGAGACAAAGCAGGCAATGGTTCCTCGCTGGAGGCTAGCGTTCTATATATGGAGGTTTCTGAAAGCATGTGGTCTGAAGGTCATGGAGCTCCACCCACAAAAAAAAACACAACAGCACCCATCTCATTTATTATTACAGTGAGATGTATATTGTATGAGTTTGTATAATCACAATAAGTGAGATGGGTGCTGTTGTGTTTTTGTTGTTGTTGTTGTGGGTGGAGCTCCATGACCTTCAGACCACATGCTTTCAGAAACCTCCATATATAGAACGCTAGCCTCCAGCGAGGAACCATTGCCTGCTTTGGCTCTGAAGAAAGGGGTTCTCCCCTGAAACGCGTCAGCCGTTTACGTTGGGGTATTCGTCAGTTCATCTGACATCAGATCTGGATGTGTCGATTTTCGGTGCGATGGATCCAATTGTATTGATCATGCCTTTTATCAATACTCGTTTGTGAGTAAAAATTTACAAAAACGCCACAATTTTTTTACTGGCACTGCAAAAAAAGTACCTAAAATGACAGTTTTCAGTGCTAAACAGTGCAAATATCAATATTTAAACTATCAACATATATCTAGTCCCCAAATAATAAAAACACGTCCCTAATAATAAAAACATGACCCCCACATATGTCCCACTAAAATCACATGTCCCGATGATTATCTGCACACATATGTCGGTGATCACACAAACCAATTATTATACACTTTGTTTTTACCAAAGACATGCAGCAGAAAACATTTTGGCTTAAATTTATGACAACATTCGATTTTATTGGATTTCTTTTAAAATAGAAAGAAGAAAATTTCCCAAATTTCCGCAGTTTTTTCGCTTATATCACAAAAAATAAAAATCGGAGTCATTAATAAATAAGACCAAAATAAAGCTCTATTTCTGCAAACAAAATGATAACAATTTAATCTGGGTACAGCGTAGCACGACCGCGCAATTGTCATTGAAATTGCGAGAACGCTGAAATCTGAAAATTGGGCTGGGAAGGAAGGGGGTGAAAGTGCCCCCCAGTATTGTAGTGGTGAAGGTTAACAAAAGTAAAAAAAATGTATATTTCTGCATTGACATGAAGGTCGGATTACTATACCCAGCTAGCACAGAGTTCCCCTTTATATCAGAGTCTGCACAAACCTTTTATAAAGGGGAACGCTGCAAATCATGATCTAAGGGGGAACTCTGATGTAGAGGGGGGCTCTGGTGACCAGAGACCACCTTATATCAGAGTCCACTGTGTTCCCTTTATATCGGAGATCCCACGGGGCGTGGCTAGCCTTGGACGAAGATGGCCGCTTAACTCCCGAGCTCCGTCTGGCCTGTGTCCTAAACTCCCGCTATTGGGGAGTATTCACTTCGTTTTATTAGCAGAACATGGGCACTTCATCCCGGAGCCGCTCAACATCCCGTCCCCGCTCTCCAAGGGACGCAGATACCCGTACATCTTTAACGATCCCGGAGCTCTTCCGAAGCCCGGGACCTAATATGGCGGCGAACCCTCCCGCCCGTGGACACATCAGAATCACGCTGACTCCCACAGATCAACCACCTGAAACGGGGGCTAACCGCCAATCCCCCCATCAACACCCCAGCCTACAAGACCTGTGAGAAGTGGCTACCGACATAAAGGACACCCTCACGGCCGCCATAGACGACCTCCGCCGTGAACTACAAGTGATCTCCGACCGAGTACAGGCGGTAGAAAATCAGGCCCTGCAACAACAACAGGCGATTCACAGAACTGAACGGCGGGTGGACACCCACACTATACAGTTCCGTGACATCCAGCAGCATGTTGAGGACATTGATAACAGGGGCCGCAGGCATAATCTTAGGGTGCGCGGCCTACCAGAATCAGTGGACCAAGATCAGCTTATGCCGGCAGTGGTAGCCATTTTCAACCGCCTGCTAGAGAGACCTCCGCAAACTGCCATAGCTATGGACCGCATTCATAGAGCTCTCCGCCCCAAGGGCAAGGATGCAGACCCACCTAGGGATATCGTTTGCTTTGTGAATGACTTCTCGCTCAAGGAGGACATCCTTAAGATAGCTCGAGAAAAACCGCAACTACTACACGAGGAACACCCAATTCAAATCTTCCAAGATCTGTCGGCGATCACGCTTAGAAACAGAAGAGACCTCCGTCCTCTGCTGGAGGTCCTAAAGCGCAGAGAGATACGATACCGCTGGAGGTTCCCATTCGCCCTCCAAGCCACACATCAAGGCCGCATAGCTACCTTGAGAGTTCCTGAGGAACTAGATATCTTCTGCCGTACGCTGGACATTCCATACGTGGACTTACCAAACTGGTATGCCGATTTCCACATCCCTCTCCGCAGCTACAACAGCATGGATCCTGACCCAATGGAGACCCAAACCTCTCACTATCGGCATCTCAGATCGCCGTCCACAGGCAGATCAGGCGGGGGACCTCACGCCAGACTCCCCCCTGCAAGCCCGACTGCAGCGCCATTACCTCGGAGAGCGCGCAGAGACCGCTAACATGGTGAGCTTTCTCTCAGGTGTACGGATCGGTTTTTACTTCTGTTCTCTGTTATAAACAATATCACTCCCTGCTCATTTAGTGGTCTCAGCTCCCAGTTGTGATCTCCCTTCACGTGTACAATGTAACTCAGGCGACAAACTCCCGGTCATAATGATTGCTACCTGGAAGCTCTTGCACTGAACTATCTGAGGTGTCTTACCCATATCCATGATCCGTTGCTTACCTCCTCAGAGTGACACTTTCACCCGATCTGCTTATGTTAAGAGAATATTTAGCTCCTGCTGGACTCTCTGGGAAGCTACCCGACTTTTTGTTAATTTGCATGGCTGATCCACACGACCCGCTAATACGGGATCCGAAACGTCGATGCCCCTCCATTACCACACGGCACTGAGCATCCATTCTTACTCTCTGCTTGGGGGGATAAAATATCTCGCTATGTGGTCAGCATGGATTTGTGCTACTGTGCATCCTTGTATGACACCAAGTTCTTTCTCCTAACGCAAGCACAGACTTCTGGACGAGCTGCTGAGGGACAACCGTTTGGCTTTTTCAAAATCAATACTTTTGTTTGCCGCACTGACTGTGAGCTACACATTGAACCATAGTGGACAGTGTGTACGTAGACTAGTAGCGGGTGTATTAGGGAATCCTCGCTGGCTTAAGTGACAGTACTATAGGTCACTCTGGTATTACGTGGATTCCTCTATGACGGTGAGCATTGATTACATGCGGTTCCTTTGCTTAAGTTAATAGACCGGGCTACCTCACATTTAAAAGGGAAGTAAGATGATTAATTCCTGTTAGCTTGGGAGTGAGTTGGACAGTTTACCCTGTTTTATGTTTGATATTGAATACATGTTTGAATTTCCGATACCTCTGCTTCCAGTTCCAGATGCAGTCACATAGCTAGATTATCTGCCTGATAGATAGATCAAGCAAATGACCTCTCTTTCATTTCGTGCTCCCTGTATAAACACAGATGTCCTATCATCATACAGGGGTAACCCATGTGAAACGGAGGTTATCTTGCACATTACTAACACATTTATATGTTTGTGCCAGACGCCTTATTCTCTGGACGTAATAATTGTTAACAGCCCTCCCCTAACCATAATAATCTTTACTCTTCCGATGATTATGGTTTGGGCCACGGGCCAGACGGATGGTAACTTACTTTGACTCTTTACCTACTCGAAGTTGGTCCATAGGCCTCCATTGTGAATAGGTGGAGGCCATTGACCTTACTCTTTATCTATAATTAGAGTATTTGATTGTACGCATCTGCTCCCCTGACTTCGTCTAACGCTAACCAACCCCACAATGGTGGCACTTCGAATCCTTATTGCACACACTCTCTTCAGACGCCACTGGCTATTCCTGGCAACTGTACATTGGTAGTTCCCTGGCTCCCTCAGAGGTCCTAGGGAACTCCCTGCCACTTGCTATATAGTTCCTTGTCATCAGACAATCGACATTACCTATAGCTCTAGCCGAGCTCAGATTTCTGAGCATTTAAAGACTTTAAACATTAGTGACAGCTTTGCCATATTGCGACCACCTACTTCCCGGTCGCCAGATTCTACTCTCCTCTCAGACTCACACGCTACTCACAGAATCTCGTCTCCCTTCACATACGTAGCACGAAAATGCCTACTCGCCCGGATGCCTCAACTCCTCTTAGGGTGAAAATTGTTTCGCTCAATGTAAAAGGCCTAAACATCCCGGAGAAACGTTCTAAGCTTCTCCTTACAATGCACAGAAATTTGGCGGATATCATTTTTCTGCAGGAAACCCACTTTAAGACAAACTCTATCCCAAAAATGTGTGATCATAGGTACCCCATTGCCTTTCACGCAACTTCCCCTCTAACGAAATCAAAAGGAGTATCTATCATCTTCCACAAAAATTGCCCCTTTCTACTAACTGATCAGCTCATAGACATCAATGGTAGGTTTATCTTTCTTAAAGGTCAATACGCTGGCACTACTATCACCCTGGTCAATCTGTATGCCCCAAATACTCATCAAGTCAACTTTTTTAGAGAAATAACGTCATCTCTGATCTCTTTTCAAGAAGGGATAGTGATCTTAGGTGGGGACTTCAATGTTCCCCTTAACCCCATCCTTGACACATCCTCAGGCACATCCTCAATCCCATACCGAGCTCTGAAGACCATCAACTCCACGCTGACGACTGTGATGTTACACGACACATGGCGAACACTACATCCCGACTGCAAAGATTTTACATACTACTCAGCCCCCCACGACAGATATTCCCGTATTGACTTCCTATTTCTCTCACAGAAGGATCTCCCACTGTTACAAGATGCTTCTATTGACCCAATGGTACTTTCGGACCATCATCAGATTTCCCTGACATTACAGTTCCCAGAGACCAAATCAACAGCTCCTATATGGAGACTTGATTCATCCCTGCTCACAGACCCTGCCCTATTAACAGAAATCAACACCCATTTAAAAAATTACTTCGCTGAAAACCGTGAGTCTGACACCTCTCCTCTAAATAACTGGGCAGCTCATAAATGTGTGATAAGGGGAACCCTTATGGCCTTGGCGGCCAAACGTAGAAGGGAAAAAAAGAAACTATACACTGAACTCTTAGCCCATATCAGGAAACTAGAGTTAGTACACAAACGCACCCAAGCTTTAGCGACGCTCCAGGACCTCACGAAGGCACGCTCGCAACTTCCGGAAATGCTAGATAAACAAGTCAAACGTAAATACATTCTTTCCAAAAAAACATTTTACGAATATGGCAACAAAACTAGTAAAATATTAGCTAGAGCACTCCAAGCCAAAAGGGCCTCCACCACTATTCACTCGCTAACAGATCCTTCTGGAAGACGGCTTCATAAATCTACCGACATAGCCAATCATTTTGTCCAATACTACACTAAACTCTATAATCTTTCCCCAACAACCCCTCAATCAGCCCTACCATCGAAACTTGACCGCATTAAAGATTTCCTGCACCAATACAGCCCCACTCCCATCTCAGATGATACGGCTCGAGACCTGGACTCTCCCTTGATGATAGAAGAAATATCTAATGCTCTAAAGCAACTTAAACCAGGCAAGAGTCCAGGCCCCGATGGCCTCACAGTAGCTTACTACAAGACCTTTGCAGATATTCTTAAGCCTCACTTTCTCTCGGCCTTTCAATCCCTCTCTGAACCCATATCCCCACCCACCGATATATTGCAAGCCCACATCACGGTAATCCCTAAACCCGGCAAAGATCCATCTGTTGTGACCAATTATAGACCTATCTCCCTATTAAATGTTGACCTAAAATGGTACGCGAAAACTTTGGCCAATAGAATATTACCGCTTCTCCCTCAGCTTATCGGCCTTGACCAAGTGGGGTTTGTCCCTGGTAGGGAAGCTAGGGACAATACCCTGAAAGCAATAAATATTAACCATTGGATTGCAACCTCTCAGAAGCCTGGTTTTATGCTGTCGTTGGACGCGGAGAAGGCATTCGACAGGGTGGCCTGGGACTATATGTCAGAAGTCCTCAAGGCTATACATCTACCCCCAAGAATGCTGAACCTAATACAAGCTCTATATTCAAACCCTACGGCAAAGGTTAGGGTTAACGGTCACCTGTCGGATGCCTTCTCCGTGTCAAATGGTACGCGCCAGGGATGCCCTCTGTCCCCACTTATCTTTATTTTGACCCTAGAGCCTCTCTTAAGACTTAGAGCTAACCCTGACATTCGAGGAATTGATATCAAAGGCCATACGTATAAGGTAGCTGCATTTGCAGACGATATTCTCCTCTTTCTCTCCACCCCCCTTACTACCATTCCTAATTTATTACAAGACTTTGCCCACTTCAAGACCATCTCAAATTTGCAAATCAACTTCAATAAATCCAGTGCCCTGAATATCTCCTTACCCGAATCTGTCTGTTCCCTCTGTCGTGCTAACTTTCCTTTTCAATGGAGGACTAAATCTATCACTTACCTAGGAATCCAACTTCCTGCCTCCTTAGCTGATCTTTGTACTTTAAATTTCACTCCCTTGCTGAAGAAGATATCCGCTGACTTTCTGACGTGGTCCCCAGAGCGCTTTTCATGGTTCGGTCGGATTGCCATAATCAAGATGAACATTCTCCCACGCATCCTTTATTTACTCCAGACGATTCCGATACGACTCCCCCCTAACTTTTTCTCCACGTTCCGTAAATTATGCACACGTTTTATTTGGAATAAGGGCCGTCCCCGTCTTAGCTTCTCGAAATTGACTTCCCCAAAGCTTAAGGGTGGAGTAGGTCTCCCCGACATCTGCAAATACCAGGTGGCTTGCCATCTCACCAGGTTGATTGATTGGCACATCCACGCCTCACTTAAGGATTGGGTTCGTCTTGAGCAAGCTCTCTCTCCCATTCCCTTGACTTCCCTTCCCTGGCTTAACTACAAACACCAGTCTACCATGCACAAAACTCACCCTTTGATAGCTCCAACATTGAACGCCCTCAGATGGGCTAGTGTTCACTACGGTATCACATCAGCTGAAGGGCCTATGACCCCTCTTAGGGGTAATCCAGATTTTAGCCCAGGGTTACACCCTTCATTTCTAACACCAGGTTGGCCTCACACCACAGTCAGAACAATGCACTTCATTCATAATGATACAATTTGCTCCAGAAGTGACTTAGCACCCTTTACCTCTCACGGCACCTTCCCCTTTTGGACCTACCTGCAGATCCGTCATTTTTTGCTCAGTCATCATCCCAGACCACAATGGTCCAGAGCGTTGACCCCCTTCGAAGATCTCTGCTCTGGTGAAGAACCCTGTCGCCACCTGATCGCAATCACTTACTCCCTCCTATTCAAAGAGTGTGATAAGTCAGAGATGCGAATAAGGCAGAAATGGGCTTCTGATCTCCAGATGCACATTCCTGAGACGGAATGGGAGGATATTTTCAGGTATGTTCATAAGGGATCAGTTAACACACACACTCAGGAAAACGCTTTTAAAGTAGCCTCCAGGTGGTACAACACTCCTTATAAACTACACATTATAAACCCTGCTACCTCACAGATGTGTTGGAGATGCAAGACAGCAGTAGGTACATTCATTCACATCTGGTGGACATGTCCAAACATTATACCATTCTGGACGGAGGTTCACAGGATGATAACTGATATCTCTACCTTCCGATTAGACTACTCTCCAGCTCAATTTCTACTACATTTTTCGAACAAATCCTCACGCTCCTATTTTCAATCCTTAGCTATGCACATGGTGAACGCCGCTAGATTGTGCATCCCTTGCAAATGGCGTTCACCCAAACCTCCATCAATAATTGACTGGTTTAATCGGATTGACACAATCATGCAAATGGAAGACCTTATACACCAAGCACGATACCCCTACAAAATTCACAACCGTTTGGGCTTGTTGGATCCATTTCAAAACCACAGACCACTACAAAAGTATTACTCGGAACAGCTCTCCTTGAGCACTAATGCGAAATATCTTCATGACACTGCTTTACGGTACTGTTAGAAGCGCATTAATGCACACGTCTATACCACTTCTATATCACTTGGGCAATTTCTCGGCACTGAACTAGACGACCTTACTAACATTTCAACTAGCTCAATAGGCTTACGATACGTCTTTGCTAGGGGACTTGCACACATCTGACAGTTTATCTCACCACAGGCAATCCCACACGTCCGGGATACCTACAAACATTTATATCTTCCTACGCTTCTACGGAAACTGAAATGAGACGGGCTACTAACCATTGTGTGGGAGGAGAGGAAGCTCACGCACTGATGTTTTAAGTTACATTGTGTAATGTCATAATATGATGTAATCTGATTCGTGTTAATTTACATGGCCGTTCGGCCTTTGTCTTTTCTTTTATTTCGTTGTGTTTCTTGCTTTTTCTTCTTATATTTTTTTCTGCACTTTGAATTAATCATCTGTTCGGCAGCGGCTGCGTCCGCAGATGTCATGTATTACATGTAAACCTGACCAATTGCCATTGTTTATAAGCTGTTTTGCGTGCTTGTATTGATATATAATCTTCAATAAAACTTGTTATTAAAAAAATAAAAAAATAAAAATATCGGAGATCCCAACTGCATCAGGGTGCGCAGATTGAGTTCCCCCTTGCACTGTAAGAGGGAATCCTGCAGACTCTGATGTAAAGGGGATCGCCAGGAACTCTGATGTTTGGGGCACTCTGGTGACTAGAGACCACCTTCCGTACAGTGAATACACTAAAGTAAGGGGGATTACTAATATAGGGGGGAACCTTTATATCAGTGCCCCTTTACATCGGGGACTCCCCCTCAGATTGGCCTGGCGGCACGGTCACTGACCTCCTCTCAGGTGCCCCATGCAGGGCTCAGTCAGATGGCTCCAGCTTGGTGGCTCTGGGTTTTATCCTACAGGAGACGGTCAGAGGCTGCGGATGTGCTACAGGAGACGGTCAGAGACTGCGGATGTGCTACAGGAGACGGTCAGAGGCTGCGGATGTGCTACAGGAGACGGTCAGAGGCTGCGGATGTGCTACAGGAGACGGTCAGAGGCTGCGGATGTGCTACAGGAGACGGTCAGAGGCTGCAGATGTGTTACAGGAGACGGTCAGAGGCTGCGGATGTGCTACAGGAGACGGTCAGAGGCTGCGGATGTGCTACAGGAGACGGTCAGAGGCTGCGGATGTGCTACAGGAGACGGTCAGAGGCTGCAGATGTGCTACAGGAGACGGTCAGAGGCTGCAGATGTGCTACAGGAGACGGTCAGAGACTGCAGATGTGCGACAGGAGACGGTCAGAGACTGCAGATGTGCTACAGGAGACGGTCAGAGACTGCAGATGTGCTACAGGAGACGGTCAGAGGCTGCAGATGTGCTACAGGAGACGGTCAGAGGCTGCAGATGTGCTACAGGAGACGGTCAGAGACTGCAGATGTGCTACAGGAGACGGTAGGAGAGTGCGGACATGAAACAGGTGCTCACTACTATTTATTCAGATAAAAATATATAAACAAACACCTGAAGACCATCAAGCACAACACATAATGAAGTCTATTATGAGTAAACAGCACACAGACTATCCAGACACAATATACAGCAGCACTTTTCATCAGAAAATCAGCCAAATCCTATTTCTGCTGCCTCCCCTCTCCTGGCATGCTGGGATTTGTAGTGCCCCAGACACACGAGGTGGTAACTCTGGAGAGGACTCTGGAGGCTGTGCCGGGACTGGTGAGCACTGCAGGCAATAGATAGAGATTGGGGGAGATCCCAGAAAACTTCCCCCCAGTCAGTTTAGAAGCCAATAGCAATGCAGATCTGACACACAAAAGTGATGTACTGACTGTACACAACAAGCCGGCTACACAACCCCTCCTTTGACCACCAAGAAAAGCCAATGAGAGACCTAGAACTGATCACTTACCCCTCCTCTGCCCACCAAGACAAGCCAACGAGAGACCTAGAACTGATCACTTACCCCTCCTCTGCCCACCAAGACAAGCCAACGAGAGACCTAGAACTGATCACTTACCCTCCTCTGCCCACCAAGACAAGCCAATGAGAGACCTAGAACTGATCACTTACCCTCCTCTGCCCACCAAGACAAGCCAATGAGAGACCTAGAACTGATCACTTACCCTCCTCTGCCCACCAAGACAAGCCAATGAGAGACCTAGAACTGATCACTTACCTTCCACTGCCCACCAAGACAAGCCAATGAGAGACCTAGAACTGATCACTTACCTTCCTCTGCCCACCAAGACAAGCCAATGAGAGACCTAGAACTGATCACTTACCATCCTCTGCCCACCAAGACAAGCCAATGAGAGACCTAGAACTGATCACTTACCTTCCTCTGCCCACCAAGACAAGCCAATGAGAGACCTAGAACTGATCACTTACCTTCCACTGCCCACCAAGACAAGCCAATGAGAGACCTAGAACTGATCACTTACCTTCCTCTGCCCACCAAGACAAGCCAATGAGAGACCTAGAACTGATCACTTACCTTCCTCTGCTAGGCTGAAGACAGTCCGCCCGGCTCCACTGCAGGCTGACTCCTCCCCTCCCCCTCCCAGCATCTCCTGTGTAGAAATCACATAAGGCGCACTGTGGAAGGAAGGGGGGAGGGAAGAAGACTAGTAGCAGGCGCAGCAGTGTCAGAAAGATCATGGGAATCTCTCGGCATGCTTCGGAACCGCACATGCGCAGTTCTGAGCCGGGACCGTCATATTTTTTTACTGGCAACATTTTTTATTCACGGATTTTCATGGGCATGAAAAATCCCCCTTGCCCCTATCCGCGGACGCCCATGGCACAGATAATGGAAAAAAAATTCACCCCGCTAAGCTAGTAGGAGCGGGGGAGGGGGAGGGGGGGTGTAATTCAGAATTATTATTTTTTATTCTGAACTGACTGTCCTTGAAAATTGCCCCAGCTCCTGCTGAAGTCAAATCCGGGGACAAAACTGGGGACAGACTTGGTCCGCGGACAGTGTCCTCAATCCGGGGGCCGTCCCCTGAAACCGGGGATATCTGGTCACCCTACTGTAGGGGTGAAGTGTGCTCTAGGGGCGTGTTTCTAACTGTGGGGGGAGGGGTTGTGTGATGATGTCATTCCATAGAAGATGACATCACACATCTCCTCACTTCACCAACAACCCAATGTGATTGGAGCTACAAGATGCCATCTCATTGTGCGGGGAGATCACCCTCATCACAGGTAAGTCCACACACTACATGTACACAACCCTCATCACAGGTAAGTCCACACACTACATGTACACAACCCTCATCACAGGTAAGTGCACACACTACATGTACACAACCCTCATCACAGGTAAGTACACACACTACATGTACACAACCCTCATCACAGGTAAGTCCACACACTACATGTACACAACCCTCATCACAGGTAAGTACACACACTACATGCACACAACCCTCATCACAGGTAAGTCCACACATTACATGTACACAACCCTCATCACAGGTAAGTCCACACACACTACATGCACACAACCCTCATCACAGGTAATTACACAACCCTCATCACAGGTAAGTCCACAACTAGAGGTTGACCGACATGGGTTTTTCTCTGGCCGATGCCGCTATTTAGAAATCATGGCGGCCGATGACCGATATATGATGCCGATTTTTTTGGGCCGATATGTTAGGCCGATTTATTTATTTATTTTTTTCCTTTATTTTTTTTTTTAATCCCCCTTAATCTCATAAAATAACACACCTTTTCCACTGGGGCGTTTTTCAGGCGCTTTGGGCTAAAAATAGCGCCTGCAAAATGGCTCCCCTGCAGTCTGTGTGAAAGACAGAGTTCTTTCACACGGAGGCGATGCGCTGCAAGGATCTTAAAAAAAAAAAAAGTCCTGCAAGCAGCACATTTGGAGTGGTGTACACCGCTCCTCCACCACTCCTACCCATTGATATGAATGGGCACCACTGCCCAAGCGCATGCAATGCGATTTGGCAGCGGTGCTTCACAGGCACATTTAACCTCTTCCTTGGCCGCTAGCTGGGTTAAACAAAAAACCTATATATTAAATAAAAACAGGTAGTCAAAACTTTTGTACGAAAAAAAAAATGGGCTAACTTTACTGTTTTAAAAAAAAAAAAAAATTTTTTAAATAGTTTATTTTTTCCCCAAAAAATGCATTTGAAAGACCTCTGTGCAAATACCGTGTGACATAAAATATTGCAACAACCGCTATTTTATTCCCTAGGATCTCTGCTATATATATATATATATATATATATATATATATATATATATATATATATATATATATATATATAACTTTTGGGGGGTCTAAGTGATTTTCTGGCAGAAAATACAGGACTTTTACTTGTAAGCAACAAGTGTCAGAAAAGATTTAGGGTCCTTTCACACGGGGCGGATCAGTTCTGATCCGCCCCGTGGATGTCCGTTTGCTCAGCGGGGATCACTCCGCCGATCCCCGCTGAGCAGGGAGATGACAGGTCTGTCTCCGCACACTGTGCAGGGACGGACCTGTCACAGCGCCGCTCTCCCCTATGGGAGATCGGATGACGACGGACCGCAGTGCCCGTCGTCATCCGATCCGATCCGCAGACGGATGGAAAAATAGCTTTTTCCTCCGTCACACTTTTTCGGATCGGAGCGGGTCGGATGTCAGCGGACATGTCACCGCTGACATCCGACGCTCCATAGAGCTCTATGGAGCACCCGTTCAGGTCCGCCTGAAAAACTGACAGGCGGGCCTGAACGGGACGTTAGTGTGAAAGGGGCCTTAGTCTTTAAATGGTTAAACTGAGAACTTCTACACACTGAGATGATTTCATTCATTCAGAAGTGTAAACATTGTATCTCTTTGCTCTTTTCTTGGCAGAGCCCAGAGAGGAGGAAAGACGTTTCTATTAAGACTCAGGCAACTTCTATTACAGAAGTAATTTCTAAGGCCTCATGCACACGAGACGCAGATGAAACCTCTGTTAAAAAAAAGCTGAAACGCGCGTTTTGCCGCGTTTGCATGTCGCGTTTAGACGCGTTTAGACGCGTTTGCGTTTAGACGCGTTTATAAAGATAACATCATGTAGACCCTCCCCAAGCTCTCAAAGCATTTTTTTTAACTATTTCTGCTATTTTGATCAGAGTGAGCAGCAGCAGCATAGAGAGCAGTTGTACACTTGCATTTGCCGTGTCACTTGCCACGGCACCTGCCACAAGTTGTGGATTGTCCACTTGCCACATCACTTGCCACAAGTTGGGGATGGTCCACTTGCCACATCACCTGCCACGTCACCTGCCACAAATTGTGGATTGTCCACTTGCCACGTCACTTGCCACATCACCTGCCACGAGATGTGGATTGTCCACTTTCCACATCATCTGCCATGCCACAAGCTGGGGATTGTCCACTTGCCACGTCACCAGCCACATCACCTGCCACAAGTTGTGGATTGTCTACTTGCCGCGTCACTTGCCACATCACCTGCCACGTCACTTGCCACAAGTTGTGGATTGTTCACTTGCCACGTCACCTGCCACGTCACCTGCCACAAGTTGTGGATTGTCCACTTGCCACGTCACTTGCCACAAGCTGTGGATTGTCCACTTGCCACATCACTTGCCACGTCACCTGCCACGTCACTTGCCACGTCACCTGCCACAAGTTTTGGATTGTCCACTTGCCACGTCACTTGCCACGTCAGCTGCCACGTCACTTGCCACGAGATGTGGATTGTCCACTTTCCACGTCATCTGCCATGCCACCTGCCACAAGCTGTGGATTGTCCACTTGACACGTCACCAGCCACATCACCTGCCACAAGTTTTGGATTGTCCACTTGCCACGTGACTTGCCACATCACCTGCCACGTCACTTGCCACATCACCTGCCACAAGTTGTGGATTGTCTACTTGCCGCGTCACTTGCCACTTCACCTGCCACGTCACTTGCCACGTCACCTGCCACAAGTTGTGGATTGTTCACTTGCCACGTCACCTGCCACGTCACCTGCCGTAAGTTGTGGATTGTCCACTTGCCACGTCACTTGCCACAAGCTGTGGATTGTCCACTTGCCACATCACTTGCCACGTCACCTGCCACGTCACTTGCCACGTCACCTGCCACAAGTTTTGGATTGTCCACTTGCCACGTCAGCTGCCACGTCACTTGCCACATCACCTGCCACGTCACCTGCCACAAGTTGTGGATTGTCCACTTGCCACGTCACTTGCCACATCACCTGCCACGTCACTTGCCACGAGATGTGGATTGTCCACTTGCCATGTCACTTGCCACGTCACCTGCCACGTCACTTGCCACGTCAGCTGCCACGTCACCTGCCACAAGTTGTGGATTGTCCACTTGCCACGTCACTTGCCACATCACCTGCCACGTCACTTGCCACAAGATGTGGATTGTCCACTTTCCACATCACCTGCCATGCCATCTGACACAAGTTGTGGATTGTCCACTTACCACGTCACCAGCCACATCACCTGCCACAAGTTGTGGATTGTCCACTTGCCACACCACTTTCCACGTCACCTGCCACAAGATGTGGATTATCCACTTGCCACGTCACCAGCCACATCACCTGCCACAAGTTGTGGATTGTCCACTTGCCACGTCCCTTGCCATGTCCCCTGCCACGTCACCTGCCACAAGTGGATTGTCCACTTGCCACATCACTTGCCACATCACCTGCCACAAGTTGTGGATTGTCCACTTGCCACGTCACCTGACACAAGTTGTGGATTGTCCACTCGCCACGTCACTTGCCACATCCCCTGCCACAAGTGGATTGTCCACTTTCCACGTCACTTGCCACTTCACCTGCCACGTCACTTGCCACAAGTTGTGGATTGTCCACTTGCCACATCACTTGCCACCTGCCATGTCACTTGCCACAAGTTGTGGATTGTCCACTTGCCACGTCACTTGCCACAAGTTGTGGATTGTCCACTTGCAATTGCAATTGTTTAAAATATTTTTCTAATGGTTTTTCATCATTTGCAATCATTTTTGAGATTTTTAATGTAAAAAAAAAGGTCACCTTTAAAAACGCATATAAACGCAAACGCGGCTAAACGCGATAGCGGCGTTTTGCCGCGTTTTACCGCGTTTTGCGTCTGAAACGCAGAAATTTTTGTTTCTGAACGCATTTTTTTGCTTCTGGAAAAACGAGATTAAACGCAACTGCATATAAACGGAAAAAAACGAGACTGTGTGCATGGACACATAGGAAAACATTGAATGAGTTCAGGTGCAGTTGAAAAAACTGTCCAACTGCATCTGAACGCGCGTTTAACTGCGTCTCGTGTGCATGAGGCCTAAGTCCCGCTGTTCTAAATCGGCCTTTTTATCAGCTCAATCGGCCGATGCCAATTATTTAAAAAACTGCAAATATTGGCCGATATATCGGTCGACCTCTACACACAACCCTCATCACAGGTAAGTACACACACTACATGTACACACCCCTCATCACAGGTAAGTACACACACTACATGTACACAACCCTCATCACAGGCAAGTACACACACTACATGTACACACCCCTCATCACAGGCAAGTACACACACACTACATGTACACAACCCTCATCACAGGTAAGTACACACACTACATGTACACAACCCTCATCACAGGCAAGTACACACACTACATGTACACAACCCTCATCACAGGTAAGTACACACACTACATGTACACAACCCTCATCACAGGTAAGTACACACACTACATGTACACAACCCTCATCACAGGTAAGTACACAACCCTCACAGGCTGTACTGTGAAGGCTAAATTCCCTCCCCCCCTAGATCCCAGCCCCCCCATGTACCAATATACAGTGATGTACTTCTGTTACACAGACACACACCTTCTCTCTGATTTTGAACACAAGGCCTCACCTCATCCATGGCTAGATTTCTCAGATCACTCCATAGACTTCCTGGTATACAGACAGGACAGGCCAACCAGTAAGACACAGGAAGGGGTTTACCAGCTGACCTCATTAGCACACGCCCCTCCCCCATCAACTTTTCCCAGCACCCCGGCCTCCCTCCATGTGTGCACCCCCTGGTTTCCCCAGCATTTCTTCACATGGGCTCCGGATGGAACCTAAACTTCCTGGGGCCACATGCAGCCCACAGGACACCCCTGATGTAGTGCAAGAGCCTGCCTTATAGGACACACAGTGATTGGATAGATGGGGTCTCCTCCTATTATATTGTTTTGGTAAATCTAAAGAAGATTGTACAATCAGATTGTACAGTGTATGGCCACCTTTATACACCTAAAATGACCTCATTGCACTTTCTTTGTTTTATCACAATATGTCTTTATTAAAGTTTTCAGAAGTAATAGATCTCACTATACAAATAGAGTGAAATAATTGGAGCTTAGCAAAAAAGACAATGCTTATGTGTATACTTTATACAACTCTATAAAAAGGTGCACCTTATACACCAAGAATCCTTATTGGGATTAGAATTGAGGTTAGAATGATGAGAAACCATCCGTCGCTCCCCATCTTGCAGTAGAGTGAGGTTCCCCCCAGCCCCACCCCCGATTGGGGTCACACTGTGTTCCGGGCATGGGGGGCCCCTCACCCCCTGTATCTATATTCATATCGGATAGGTAAAAATCTGTAAATATTGGATTTCTGCTATAGGATACAAGTTGTTGCCTTCAGTGTACTCAGATAATGAACAAGGAGGAACAAATGGAACTTACATTAAACCGAAAGTCAAAAGAATAAACAGAAAATCCAGAAAGGTGTATACACGGCCTTTGTGTGTCAATTGATTGTTTCTCCACTTAGACCCCATTCACAGCGGAGCGTTTTGTAGATTGAAGCCCTGAAGATACAACACGCTGGAGGGAAAAATTCTATTATTCTCAATGGAGACGCTTCACATCTCCACTCCATGTCGCCTGAAGCCCAACGCCTGAAGATCAAACAAGTTCCCGACCCTTTTTTGTCGCTCGAATTCAGCAGATTTGGGAGTTTTTCTTCTTTTAACATTGGTGACCTTTTGCCCTGCACAAAATCGCGGCAAATCGCGGTAAAAAAAACGCTGCGAATCGCGGTAAAAAACGCCACAAAATGCTTGAAAAACGCTACTGAAGGACCAGGCCTCTTTTTCAGAATTGGTGTTTAAATGTTTAAAACAGTTTTTTTTGCTACAAAACTACTTAGAAAAAGAAACAATATAAAATGTTTGGGGGTTCTAACACCCTAGAGAAGAAAATGGCGGTCATTGCAATACTTTTTTCACACCGTATCTGCGCAGCGGTCTTACAAGCGTAATTTTTTTTTTTTTGGAAAAAATTCTCTTTTTTGAATAAAAAAAAATAAGACACCAGTAAAATTAGCCCATTTTTTAATATTGTGAAAGATAACATTACGTCGAGTAAAGCGATACCCAACATGTCACGCTTCAAAATTGCGCCCGCTCGTGGAATGGCGTCAAACTTTAAGCCTCAAAAATCTCCATAAGCAACATATGAAAAAAAATCTACAGGTTGCATTTTTTGCGTTACAGAGGAGGTCTAGGGCTAGAATTATCGCACTCGCTCTACCGATCGCGGCAATACCTCACATGTGTGGTTTGACCGCCGTTTTCATATGCGGGTGCTACTCACGTATGCGCTCGCTTCTGTGCGCGAGTTCGTCATGACGGGGTGTTTTTAAAAACCTTTTTTTTTCTTATTTATTTTAATTGATTTTATTTATTTTTACACAGTTTTAAAAAAGACATGGATCACTTTTATTCCTATTACAAGGAATGTAAACATCCCTTATAATAGAAAAAAGCATGACAGGTCCTCTTATATATGAGATCCGGGGGGTCAGAAAGTCTCACATCTCATATTTGGACTAAAATGCAAAAAAAAAAAAAAAAAAAGACATTTAAAAAATATATACCTTTAAGAGGTATGGGCGGAGCTAATGTTTTGACGTCTCTTCCGCCCTCCTATGGTATAGAGATGAGTGGGGGCCATCTTAGCCTCACTCGTCTCCATACCCAGCTAGAGAAAGGACCCGATCACATCCCCCGATACCGACGGCTCCGGTAAGCGGCGGAAGGTGCGGGAGGGTGGCAAGAGGGGGGGTGGCACCTCTCCCGCCACTGATAGCGGTGATCTCACAGCAAATCCGCCGCGGAGTCCACCGTTATCGTACAGCCAACCGGCGCCTGAAGAGATGGATATCTTGGTTGTAGCAGCAGCTCCCGTTACCGAGATATCCCTCTTCATAAATAGGACGCACATCGGCGTGCGCCGGTCGGCAAGTGGTTAATCATACACAAAGCTGGTTTGGTGACTTAGCGATGGCGGGTTGTTTGGTGATCTCTTCAGAGTGCGGTGAGATTGGTTTTGCCGGTCATATACATAGCGATTGTATCCAGCTAGATGCTTGTCCTATCAAACGTTGGTCCATGTCCCATGCAGTGTGTCAGTATATCCAAGAGATGGCGCTCCAAGGACTGATATCCCATCATATCCATAGTTGTAGTGTCCGCACTAATAGAGGCTTTTCCACAAATCCATCATTTCATCCTTTTCACCAACACCCATCACTTCACACACTCCTCACAGCCATAGACAGGGGTGTTGGTGGGGGAGGGGTCTGTGTATAATGGGGGGGTCACCCAGCATGAAACACTAAGGCCGCGTACACACGCGGGGACTGTTTGCTGAAACCAAGTTTGGGCGGACAGTCCGCTCGTGTGTGGGCTTTCAGCGGACAGTTTCAGCGAACAGTCCGCTGAACAAGGTTTTTCGGAAATTCCGAAAAACTGTCCACTGAAACCTTGTTTCAGCGAACAGTCCGCTCGTGTGTAGGCTTGTTCGTCAAACAAAGTTGCGCGCATGCTCAGAAAGGATTTTCACGCCGAAAGTTATAATGCAGTGTATAGGACGTCGTATTTTTCGTCCCGTCGTACGTGCCGTTCACGTCATCGCGCACGGTTTCAGCAAACTGTTCGTCCGTCGTGTGTGGCCATGTCCGTCCATGCTAATTTTGAGCGGACTGTTTGCCGAAACTGTTTGACGGACAAAGTTGGGCGAACAGTCCGCCCGTGTGTACGCGGCCTTACATGTTCCTCACAGCCATAGAGGGGGGCGGGGCTGCTGCAAGAATTAAACACCCCCATAGGCGAAACCTCATTTTGCCGCCCCCATTGGCTCCGCCCATGACCCCACCCCTTTGCAATATGTGACCCATCTGACCATTACACATACACAATACACTGACCCACACATTGACCTTACTGTCCATTACACACACACTGACCCACCTACCTGACCATTTACACACACACACACACACACACACACACTGACCCACCTACCTGACCATTTACACACACACACACACTGACCCACCTACCTGACCATTTACACACACACACACACACACACACTGACCCACCTACCTGACACATTGACCTACCCAATTACACATATACTGACCTACCTGACCATTACACACACTCTGACCTATCTGACCATCACACATAAGCTGACCTACCTACCTGACACACTGACCTACCTGATCATTACACATATACTGACCCACCTACCTGACACACATACTAACCTGCCTGACCATTACACACACACACACACAAAAACACACTGAGCTACTTACCTGACACACACACAGACCTACCTGACCATTACGCACACACACACACACACACACTGACCTACCTGACCATTACACATACACTGACCTACCTACCTGACATTACACAGGCACTGACCCACCTACCTGACACACTGACCTACCTGATCATTACACATATACTGACCCACCTACCTGACACATACACTGACCCACCTGACCATTACACACACACACACACACACCTACCTATCAGACCATTACACACAAACACTGACCTACCCACCTGACCATTAAACACATACACACACTGACCTACCTACCTGACACAAACACTCTGACCTACCTGACCATTACACATACACTGAACCACCTACCTATCAGACCATTACACACACACACTGACACACACTAACCTACCTACCTGACCCACATATACACCTACCTACCTGACCATTACACACACACTGACCTACCTACCTGATGCACACAATGACCTACCTACCTCACACACTGACCTGACGCATACGCACACCTTCCTACCTGACATACACTGACCTACCTGACCATTACACATACACACACACATACCTACCTACCACACACACACACACACACACTGACCTACCTATTACACACAAACTGACCCACCTACCTGACACACTGACCTACCTATCTGACCATTACACACACACACACACACACACACACACACACACAGACCCACCTACCTGACACACTGACCTACCTGACCATTACACACACACACACACACACTGACCTACCTGACACACACACACACTGACCTACCTGACACACACACACACTGACCTACCTGACACACACACACACACACTGACCTACCTGACCATTACACATACACTGACCCACCTACCTGACACACACTGATCTACCTGACCATTACACACACACACTGACCCAACTACCTGGCACACACACTGACCTACCTACCTGACCAACACACACACAAACACACTGACCTACCTGATCATTACACATACACTGACCTATCTACCTGACCAACACACACACACACACACACACACACACACACACACTGACCCACCTACCTGACACACACACAAACTGACCCACCTACCTGACCATTACACACACACACACACACACACACACACACACTGACCCAACTACCTGACACACACACTGACCTACCTACCTGACCAACACACACACACACACCCACACTGACCCAACTACCTGACACACACACTGACCTACCTACCTGACCAACACACACACACACACACTGACCCACCTACCTGACACACACACACTGACCCACCTACCTGACACATATACTGACCTACCTGACCATTACACACACACACACTGACTCACCTACCTGACACATATACTGACCTACCTACCTGACACATACATTGACCCACCTACCTTACCATTACACATACTGACCCACCTACCTGACACATTGACCTACCTAATAATTACACATATACTGACCTACCTGACCATTACACATAAGCTGACCTACCTACCTGATATTACACACACACTGACCCACCTACCTGACACACTGACCTACCTGATCATTACACATATACTGACCCACCTACCTGACACACACAGACCTACCTGACCATTACGCACACACTGACCTACCTACCAGACCATCACACACACACACACACACACTGACCCACCTGCCTGACACATATACTGACCTACCTGACCATTACACACACACACACACACTGACCCACCTACCAGACACATTGACCTACCCAATTACACATATACTGACCTAAATGACCATTACACACACTCTGACCTATCTGACCATCACACATAAGCTGATCTACCTACCTGATATTATGCACACACACACACACACACACTGACCTACCTGATCATTACACATATACTGACCCACCTACCTGACACACATACTAACCTACCTGACCATTACACACACACACACACACACTGACCTACCTACCTGACACACACAGACCTACCTGACCATTACGCACACACTGACCTACCTACCTGACACACTGACCTACCTGATCATTACACATATACTGACCTACCTACCTGACACATACACTGACCCACCTGACCATTACACACACACACACACACACACACACACACACACACACCTATCAGACCATTACACACAAACACTGACCTACCCACCTGACCATTAAACACATACACACACTGACCTACCTACCTGACACAAACACTCTGACCTACCTGACCATTATACATACACTGACCCACCTACCTATCAGACCATTACACACACACACACACACCCTGACCTACCTAGCTGACACACACACTGACCTACCTGACCATTACACACACACACACACACACACTAACCCACCTACCTGACACATTGACCTACCTGACCATCACACACACACTAACCTACCTACCTGCCCATTACACACACACACACACACACACACCCTGACCTACCTAGCTGACACACACACACACATACACTGACCCAAATAACTGACACACACTGACATACCTACCTGACCCACATACACACCTACCTACCTGATGCATACAATGACCTACCTACCTGACACACACTGACCTGACGCATACACACACCTTCCTACCTGACATACACTGACCTACCTGACCATTACACACACACACACACCGACCTACCTGACACACACATACACTGACCTACCTACCTGACAATTACACACACACACTGACCCACCTACCTACCTGACACACTGACCTACCTATCTGACAATTGCACACACACCTACCTGACACATACACTGACCTACCTGATCATTACACACACACTGACCTACTTACCTGACAATACACTGACCCACCTACCTAACACACACATACATTGACCTATCTGACCATTACACACACACACTAACCCACCTACCTGACACACTGACCTACCTGACCATCACACACACACACACACACACACACTCTGACCTACCTAGCTGACAAATACACTGACCTACCTGCCCATTACACACACACACACACACACACACACACACTGACCTACCTGACAATACACTGACCCACCTACCTGACACACACTGACCCACATACCTAACCATTACACACACACTGACCTACCTGTCACAAAACACACACACACACACACACACACACACACATTAACCTACCTGACACACACTGACCTATCTGACATCACATACACACACACTGACCTACCTAGCTGACACATATACTGACCTACCTGATCATCACACACACACACTAACTCACCTACCTGACACACTGACCTAGCTGACCATTACAGATACACTGACCTACCTAGCTGACACCTATACTGACCTACCTGACCACATGCACACTGACCTACCTACCTGCCACATACTGACCTATCTGACATCACACACACACACACACACACACACACACACGCCTACCTAGCTGATACACTGACCCACCTACCTTGCCATTACACACACACACACACACACTAACCCGCCTACCTGACACATTGACCTACCTGACCATTACACACACACTGACCTACCTATCTGAAACAAACACACACACACACTGACCTACCTGACCATTACACATACACTGACCTACCTACCTGACACAAACACACACACTGACCTACCTGACCATCACACACACACACACACACTGACCTACCTAGCTGACACATATACTGACCTACCTGATCATTACACACACACACACACACACACTAACCCATCTACCTGACACACTGACCTAGCTGACCATTACAGATACACTGACCCACCTACCTGACACACACACACACACACACACACTAACCTACCTACCTAACCAGTACACATACACTGACCTACCTAGCTGACACCTATACTGACCTACCTGACCACATGCACACTGCCCTACCTACCTGCCACACACTGACCTATCTGACATCACTCACACACACACACAGGCCTACCTACCTGACACACTGACCTACCTACCTGGCCATTACACACACACACTAACCCACCTACCTGACTCATTAACCTACCTGACCATTACACACACTGACCTACCTGACCATCACATACACACACACCTACCTACCTGACACACTGACCTACCTGACCATCACACACACTGACCTACCTACCTGACACACACTGCCCTACTTATCTGACACAATACACTGACCCCCCTACCTGGCACACACCTACCTGACCATCAAACACACACTGACCCATCTACCTGACCATTACACACACACACACTGACCATTACACACACATGGGCCTACCTACCTTACACAATACACTGACCTACCTACTTGACCATTACACACACTGACCTACCTACCTGACACAAACACACACACACTCTGCCCTACCTACCTGACACACACCTACCTGATCATCAAAAACACTGACCCAGCTACCTGACTCAATACACTGACCCACCTACCTGACCATTACACACACACTGACCTACCTACCTGACACACACACCTACCTGACCATCAAACATACACTGACCTGACAATACACTTACCCACCTACCTGACCATTACACACACTGACCTACCTACCTACCTGACACAAACACACACACATTTACCCACTTACCTGACACACTGACCTACCTAGCTGACACATATAATGACCTACCTGACCATTACATACACACACCTAACTGACCATCAAACACACACTGACCTGACAATACACTGACCCACCTACCTGACACACACACACTGACCTGGAGGCGGGGTTTACATGTGAGAGGGGGAGGGGGTCACATGGCAGCCAGTCTAGATCACATCAGGCTGTGCTTCCTTCACACCCCCAGACTGGAGGCTCCAGTCCAGTCCCTTTGGCAGCACAAGTGATTGCAGAGCCCTTTAGAGGTGCCCTGTGATTCCACTCTCTGCTCTCTCCTCCTGGATCCTGCTGGCTGCATTCACTACACAAAGAAATCCGCCCCTCCCCCATGTGTAGCAGAGAATGCCAGGGGCCACACAGGAGTTCAGCAAGTCAGTTTACTGTGCTGTGTGTATGTATATATATATATATATATATATATATATGTGATGTTGTATCCCACAATGAAGACTGGTGATTTGCCATAAATCTGATCTGTTTCCATTCCTGGGCTGCATATTCTGTGCTCTGCAGAGAAGTTCTGGTGACTCTTCACTTGCTGCCACTTACCTCCCCGCTCTGCGGCCACCACCTTCTGTCCAATCCCCAGCCTGCTCATACCTAACATAGTGAGGAGTGACTGGATGGAGACCATTTCTGAGCATTTTTATATTACCAGCCCATCCCCCAATGGTCACGTTATTCATTTAGGTAGGTACAGTCACTATCTATTGAAGTATATGTAGGTGGGCCATTATTCATTTCTCTTCTTGCAGCTGGTGCTCTGGGTACTTTTCTTTGATTTATGTGATCCTCTCTGTGTACCCGGTGTGTCCCTGTGTGTCTCTGTGTACTCGGCGTGTCCCTAATGTGGACCTCGGTGCCGGCAGGAACCAATCTTATCTGTAATATCGTGTGTATTAGTCGTCTCTTCCACTTCTTTCTGGTTTGTGTGTCAGGTGACAAGCTGCCTGCTGTTGCTAGGAAGATTTACCTCAGCTGCTGAGCACCGGATTGGTGACAAATCCTTTGGTGGGAAACATCCAGCCAATGAGTGTAAGCTTTTATTTCTATCCCCTCCTATCGGTGGGCGGAGTCAGCATTTACCTCAGGTCTGTCAGCTGGACTCACCTCTGGACTCTCCTCGGTCTTCCTTCTATTATTTCTTATTTTATTTTTACCCCCCCCCCCCCCAAGTTTTCACTGGTGACAGCTGTATATTCCCTTCCATGTGTGGCCCCGGGCCTGTATTGTGCCTCTCATTCCTGAGGGGCCAGGGCTGCCCTGTATACTGATGGTAATAGGTTACCTGAGGCCAGCCATGGAACTTTTCATCCACCTGTAGGCAGACCTGGACCTGAGGAAGACCATAGGACCGTCACATCACCACTGGGACTTTACAGGGACCAGAAGAGGAGGACCGCCGACTGGAAGTGTCAGTATACAGGCCGACAGAAGATACCGAGAGAGAATCCGCAGGATGAGGAGGCCCTACTCAAGACACAGCGCCACTCCTCCTGCCAGCGACAGCCAGGTAGGCAGCGGGTCTGCAGCTTCTGCCATGGACCGACCGCGCGACCGACACCTCTCCGACCGCGCGACCGACACCTCTCCGACCGCGCGACCGACACCTCTCCGACCGCGCGACCGACACCTCTCCGACCGCGCGACCGACACCTCTCCGACCGCGCGACCGACACCTCTCCGACCGGTCATTTCAAAGTTATCCTTGCACTACCGTGTGATGAAATAATATGTGAATCCAGGGAGGGGGAGGGGGGTGAGAGGGGAGAGGTGAGGGGGGGGGGAGAGGTAATAAGAAGAAAGGGAGGACAGGAGAGGATGCGGGTAGTGAAGGTGAAGCTGCAGCAAACACCTGTGTGGGTCAAGCCGTGTCCACAAAATGTCTCCTATAGCAGAGAATCTCAATCAAACAATCATGTGACGTAGTATTTAGTACATATATATCCAGCAATTGATATGGAGATCCAGTGATTCTTCTAGTTTGTATTTGGGAAACATTTTCCAGGATGTCGGATCAATACATATATCTGCCACTAATCCTCATATCAACCACATTTCCGGATGTGCAAAACAACCTATAAAAGTGCAAAATTGTTTGATGTGCCAAATATTCCACTTGTGGCGCCGTGTCCTCATCCTCTTCATACCACACCAGTAAGCAATGGCCACTTACCTTTTTTTTTCTTTCCCGCATTCAGATATATGAGACATACATTGAGATATATGAGATATACATTGAGATATATGAGATATACATTGAGATATATGAGATATACATTGAGATAGATGAGATATACATTGAGATATATGAGATATACATTCAGATATATGAGATATACATTGAGATATATGAGATATACATTCAGATATATGAGATATACATTGAGATATATGAGATATACATTCAGATATATGAGATATACACTCAGATAGATGAGACATACATTGAGATATATGAGATATACATTGAGATATATGAGATATACATTGAGATATATGAGACATACACTGAGATATATGAGATATACACTGAGATAGATGAGATATACATTGAGATATATGAGATATACATTGAGATATATGAGATATACACTGAGATAGATGTAGGAATATCTATCAGTGTATGGGAAGGAGAGTTGCACATCTTATACTCCTCTCCCACCATCTCTGAGGACGGGAATGTACACCTCACATTGCTGTGTCTGCTCCGCTCTCCTCGGTCTCCACATTCTCTCATCACAACTCCGGGTGGGAAAAGTCCGCGCATTTCACAAGTACGGCGGACTGGCGCACATACGGCCGGATTGTCCGCTGAAATGCGAGTCCGGCGGGAAGATTGGAGTGTAAAACTACTTTCTAAGTCCGCCGTACTTTCGGGTCAAAAAAGTCCGCCGGAGGCGACACACGGGGGGATTGTCCGGCGGACTTGAGTTTGCCGGACTTTTCCAGCCGCTTGTTTGATGGTGTGTACGCGGCATTACTCTCTATCAAAGCTGTCGGAAGCATTTTCTGTAGGATATGAGCTTTGATGATACTTTGTGTTGGCTATTCAGGTTGATCTGGCTGGGAAAGCCGGCTAGATTTAGCAAAGACCACTGCAGTACAGTGAGGTGTAAATACATATGGTTTTTGTCCCCGCCATCCCCCTGTATTTCATGACACAAGTCACATGACAGACAGTCCACAATCCCTGGCATTATACAGGGAAGACGTGTAGAGCTGCTGGGAGTTTGCATTTGACATGCAATGAACTGCGTTGGGAAAGCATTATTGCTACAGTTGTCCTTCAGTGTTTCCGTTGTGAAGGATGTTTCCTGGACATATAGGACTGAGAACATCGTCAGGAATGAGAGATTTTTGAAGTAGTCTTCTGCTACAGCAATGCAGAGCAACCAGTACGTCTTCAGCTGGAGGAGAACTACAGATCTCAGCATACCTTGGCAACCAAACAGTGCATAATGTGTGCCAGCAGGGCATGGGGGGACTGGAAGCTCTGCTGCAGCTGGAGAGTTGCTGGTTGCAGGTCACCCCTGTCACAGGATTTCTTTATCATCCAGCCGCTGCTTCTACTCAACAACTAGTCATTTAAAGTGCACCTGTCATGCAAATTGACTGTATTGAATATTAGTATATAGTTAGTAGAATAGAGATCCTGGAATGTGATTGCACAATGCTAGGACAGCTTCCAAAAAATGGAACTTTTCTCAAAATGTCTTCTAGTTTTAGATCTTCTTGTACAAAACACGATGACTACATAGTGAATGCACAACGGTTTGTGACGTGTCCCATGTTCACCCCCCGACATCACAGCACACGCTCATCAACTTCTCTATATGTTGGCACTTTGAAATGAAGACGTTGGTTTTGTGGTGCAGTTTGGGCACTCGGGCTCAAAAAGGTTCCCATCACTGTCTTAGGCCATTCCCATTTCCCAATAGAGCTGATTCAGCAATTTCACCTCTTCACAATTCTTTCCTTTTTCTGTGTCATGTGACCGGCTCTCCTTTATCACAATCATATTATAAATCTGTCTGTAAAAGATGTTGATGGTGCCGGATGTGCAGCTACATAGGGAGTGGATCAGGAGGTAGACGGGCGCACTGCTCTTTGGTGTCCGTTTAGTAAACTTTGATAAGCTGAGATCAGGATGATCTCTGCTTATCTCAGAGCATTGCAGGTTTAATATACCGAGATGAGTGCTGGAGAACTATTTTTTTCTCTTCTCATCTCAGAACACAGAACGGCTGCATTGACTGCAACAGAAACGGCATGTTTAGTAAACAGAGATGCCACTTTATCTCTGTGCTTCTCTTTCAAGTTCTCCTTTCTGGCTTCTCCAGCCCAGAGGTGGAGATAGCAGGAGATCTCTGCCAGAGAATAGCTTCTTCCTTCTCCCGTGGCCAAAAATGAAAGTAAAAACTTTCTTAACTGCAGCGAAAAATACACCAACAGCAGGTTACAAATACAATAACTATACAATTACACACAGAGATTATATATATATATATATATATATGTATATATATATATATATACACACACACACATATATATATATATATATATATATATATATATATATATATATCTGTGTGTGTATATATTTATATTTGTGTGTGTATATATATTTTCAAAAAACTCACGGAACGGATCGTTCCTGGGATCAGAGTCACGGATTGGATCATTTTTCGGATCAGCAAATAATAATTGGCTGAGTATGGCTGGGTATTACCGAGTATGGCTGGGTATTACCGAGTATGGCTGGGTATTACCGAGTATTGGCTGGGTATGGCAGAGTATTGGCAGGGTATGGCAGAGTATTGCAGAGTATTGGCAGGGTATGGCAGGGTATTGGCACGGTATTGGCAGAGTATTGGCACGGTATTGGCACGGTATTGGCATGGCATTGGTAGAGTATTGACACGGTATTGGCAGAATATTGACACGGTATTGGCAGAGTATTGGCACGTTATTGGCAGGGTATTGCAGAGTATTGGCAGGGTATTGGCACGGTATGGCAGTATTGGCAGGGTATGGCAGAGTATTGACAGGGTATGGCAGAGTATTGGCACGGTATGGCAGAGTATTGGCACGTTATTGGCAAGGTATTGGCAGGGTATGGCAGTATTGGCAGGGTATGGCAGAGTATTGACAGGGTATGGCAGACTATTGGCATGGTATGGCAGAGTATTGGCAGAGTATTGGCACGTTATTGGCAGGGTATTGGCAGGGTATTGGCAGAGTATTGGCACGGTATTGGCAGAGTATTGGCACGGTATTGGCAGAGTATTGGCACGTTATTGGCAGGGCATGGCAGGGCACTGCAGAGTATTGGCAGGGTATTGGCACGGTATAGCACTATTGGCAGGGTATGGCAGAGTATTGACAGGGTATGGCAGACTATTGGCACGGTATTGGCAGGGAATTGCAGAGTATTGGCAGAGTATGGAGGGATGACTGTGACTGCAATTGTTACAGAGCAGCGCTGTGGACACTACAGATGCAGCCCACAGCGCTGCTTCTATCCGATCTCTCCCCTCCACTTTACAGAAGGGAGAGAGGAACCGACGTTTGTTTACAAGTGATCGCTCCATCATTTGACAGAGTGATCAAATCGTAAATGGCTGATGGGTGCACCAAGATAGCTGCCGCTCCAGAGCTAGGCCGAAGCCACGACCTTTCCTAAGGCCGAGACTGCGGATCGCTGCGTGTGCCGATCCGAACAGGGTGACCCATTCGAATCACGGATCAGTGACGATCTGTTGCACCCCTAATATATATATATATATATATATATATAAAACACACACACACACACACACACACACACACACTCACACACACTTATTTTTTATATTTATTATTATTATGTATTTATTTATTATTATTTTAATTGTTAATTTAATATTTTTAATATGAATTTATATTAATATAAATTAATTATATAATATTAATTAATTAATATTTTTATTGTTATGCTTTTTTTAAATTACTTTGAACTATTTAACCACTTTCAGACCGGACCATTTTGCTGGTAAATGACCAGAGGTCTTTTTACACTTTGGCACTGCGCTGCTTTAACTGGTAATTGCGCGGTCATGCAATGTTGTACCCAAACAAAATTTGCGTCCTTTTCTTCCCACAAATAGAGCTTTCTTTTGATGGTATTTGATTGCCTCTGCGATTTTTATTTTTTGCGATATAAACGTAAAAAGACCGCAAATTTTGAAAAAAAATGATATTTTCTACTTTTTGTTATTAGAAAAATCCAATAAACTCAATTTTAGTCATACATTTAGGACAAAATGTATTCAGCCACATGTCTTTGGTAAAAAAAAAGTCAATAATTGTATATTTATTGGTTTGCGCAAAAGTTGTCACATCTACAAACTAAGGTACGTTTTCTGGAATTTACGCAGCTTTTAGTTTACGACTGCCTATCTCATTTCTTGAGGTGCTAAAATGACAGGGCAGTACAAAACCCCCCCAAATGACCCCATTTTGGAAAGTAGACCCCCTAAGGAAATTGATAAGAGGCATGTTGAGCCCATTGAATATTTTATTTTTTTGCCTCAAGCGATTGAATAATGACAAAAAAAAAATTATTTTTTTTTTTTTACACAAAGTTGTCACTAAATGATATATTGCTCACACATGCTATGGGCGTATGTGAAATGACACCCCAAAATAAATTCTGCTGCTTCTCCTGAGTACGGGGATACCACATATGTGGGACTTTTTGGGAGCCTAGCCGCGTACAGGGCCCCGAAAACCAAGCACCGCCTTCAGGCTTTCTAAGGGCGTAAATTTTTGATTTCACGCCTCACTACCTATTACAGTTTTGAAGGCCATAAAATGCCAAGATGGCACAAAACCCCCACAAATGACCCCATTTTAGAAAGTAGACACCCCAAGCTATTTGCTGAGAGGCATGTTGAGTCCATGGAATATTTTATATTTTGCCACAAGTTGCGGGAAAATTACAAACTTTTTTTTTTTTTTTTTTTTTTCACAAAGTTGTCACTAAATGATATATTGCTCATGCATGCCATGGGCATATGTGAAATGACACCCCAAAATAAATTCTGCTGCTTCTCCTGAGTACGGGGATACCACATATGTGGGACTTTTTGGGAGCCTAGCCGCGTACGGGGCCCCGAAAACCAAGCACCGCCTTCAGGCTTTCTAAGGGCGTAATTTTTTGAGTTCACTTCTCACTACCTATTACAGTTTTGAAGGCCATAAAATGCCAAGATGGCACAAAACCCCCACAAATGACCCCATTTTAGAAAGTAGACACCCCAAGCTATTTGCTGAGAGGCATGTTGAGTCCATGGAATATTTTATATTTTGCCACAAGTTGCGGGAAAATTACAAACTTTTTTTTTTTTTCACAAAGTTGTCACTAAATGATATATTGCTCACGCATGCCATGGGCATATGTGAAATGACACCCCAAAATAAATTCTGCTGCTTCTCCTGAGTACGGGGATACCACATATGTGGGACTTTTTGGGAGCCTAGCCGCGTACGGGGCCCCAAAAACCAAGCACCGCCTTCAGGCTTTCTAAGGGCGTTACAGTTTTGAAGGCCATAAAATGCCAAGATGGCACAAACCCCCCCCCCCCAAATGACCCCATTTTAGAAAGTAGACACCCCTAAATTTAGGGGTACACTAGTGAGACTAGGTAATAAATGGCGGGTGCCCTGAAACTATAAAAAAATAACTAACCAACCAGCGTCACCTGTAACAGTTATATGGTGATCACTGGTGAAAGGGTTAACTAGGGGGCAATCAGGGGGCTTTATGCGGTAGTATATGGGGGTCCCTGGCGCTATAAAAAGCTGCGGCGAACCTAAATACCTACCTGCCTAACTAGCGTCACCTGTGACACTAATACAGCGATCAGAAAAACGATCGCTTATTAGGCTGGGTTCACACTGGAGCGATGCGGGAACGCCACGAATGCGCGGCGGGTTCCCGCATCGCATGCCTCCCGGCGGCAGTTCACACTGCCCTATGCGAACTGCTGGGAGTGTCAGTGAAATGTTAATGACACCCCCAGATCAGTTCGCATATCGCAGTGCGATCTGCAAACTTGGATCGCATGGTGTGAACACCCATGCGATCCGATTCTGCTGCGGACCAAAAAAAGGGTCCCGTGCGAGTTTGCGGCGGGTGCGGCGGGTGCGACACGAATTCAGCCATACTATCTGTATAGCTGAACTCGAATCGCACAGAGATCGGATGTGATTTGCACTGCAGTGCGGTGCGAATCACATCCGTTCTCATAAACCGCTGCAATGTGAACCCAGCCTTAGTGACACTGGCGACGGGGGGTGATCACGGGGTTAAACCTTTATTGGGGGGGTTAGGGGGGTACCTTAGAACTAAAGGGGGCTAACCCTAACTGCCCTAACAGTTATTAGTCACAAATGACACCTGCCGGGTGATCAGGGGGTTAAACCTTTATTAGGTAATAAATGGCGGGTGCCCTGAAACTATAAAAAAATAACTAACCAACCAGCGTCACCTGTAACAGTTATATGGTGATCACTGGTGAAAGGGTTAACTAGGGGGCAATCAGGGGGCTTTATGCGGTAGTATATGGGGGTCCCTAGCGCTATAAAAAGCTGCGGCGAACCTAAATACCTACCTGCCTAACTAGCGTCACCTGTGACACTAATACGGCGATCATAAAAATGATCGCTTATTAGGCTGGGTTCACACTGGAGCGATGCGGAAACGCCGCGAATCCGCGGCGGGTTCCCGCATCGCATGCCTCCCGGCGGCAGTTCACACTGCCCTATGCGAACTGCTGGGAGTGTCAGTGAAATGTTACTGACACCCCCAGATCAGTTCGCATATCGCAGTGCGATCTGCAAACTCGGATCGCATGGTGTGAACACCCATGCGATCCGATTCTGCTGCGGGCCAAAAAAAGGGTCCCGTGCGAATTTGCGGCGGGTGCGGCGGGTGTGGCGGGTGCGGCGGGTGCGGCGAATGGCTGAACTCGAATCGCACAGAGATCGGATGTGATTTGCACTGCAGTGCGGTGCGAATCACATTCGTTCTCATAAACCGCTGCAATGTGAACCCAGCCTTAGTGACACTGGCGACGGGGGGTGATCACGGGGTTAAACCTTTATTGGGGGGGTTAGGGGGGTACATTAGAACTAAAGGGGGCTAACCCTAACTGCCCTAACAGTTATTACAGTCACAAATGACACCAATGCAAAAAAAAAAAAAAAAAAAAAAAAAATGACATTGGTGTCACTGTGACTGGGGGGCAGGGGTAATTGGGGGGGTGATCGGGGGGTAAAGGGGGGGTGTGAGTGTGCCTGGCATGTTCTACTGTGTGTGGGATGTGTTGGTGCAACTCACTGATCCGCTCTCCTCCGTGTCGGAACGAAAAATACCGACACGGAGGAGAGAATACATCACTTCCTCTCCTGTGTTTACATTACAGGAGAGGAAGTGATGTCACCGGGGATTTCCATTCGTCGGGAGCGATCGCGAGGGGGTGGCCATGAATGAATGGCCGTCCCCTCGTCCGGGATCGCTCCCGAACGAAAACCGACCGCCGCAGGCACCGGGCGGGGGCCCGATCGGGCCCCCGACCCGCGGGAGGCAAAGGACGTACATGTATGTGCTTATGCCTGCCCGTGCCATTCTGATGACGTACATCGGCGTGAGGCGGTCGGCAAGTGGTTAATATATATATTTATTGTTTTTATATGAATGGTGCATATCTGCATGACAAATAGGGTACTATCATTTCAGAATACACCATTCGCATAAATATGCACATATGTTATGTATTAGTTAGAATGTTTTACAGTTATGGGGTGTCTGTTTATTGGGTAGGGGGATTATATCTTTATTATTAACTTAATATGTGCAGTGTATGTGGAGTGCTTCGTATTTCACTTTGGGATTCTGATACTGAAATCTCCTGAGCTATTGTGAGATTACAGAAACAGAAGCCGTTCAGGGTTCTCAGAGCGTTTGTAGATCACTTCTATTCTCAGTGGGAGAAGTGATCTACATGATATACTAAACTGCCACATGGGTGAGAACAAATATCTCTGAGAAGAGCAGAGAACTCCAGAGATGTAAAATATCAAAATATACTAAACGGACACCTTTATCTCCATCCCGCTCTTTGCATTTATTACACAAGTCCCGCCTTTTATAATAATAATAATAATAAATAAAAATGAACAGTTGACATTCATATGTTGTGTAGTGCGAAGGAGTTTATTTCCCCCCAGCTCTCTTGCAGGGTAAGTGGGGTATATATTTGGAGTAGTTGGCTGATCATATTCCCTATATAAGGGTGATCTGTGTTGGATATCCTCGTTGTTCTCCTGGAAGAGAACGATTTAAGTGGATGTAAAATATTAGACCCTCTAAATAAAATGGGGACTGTTCTGTCTACAAATAAATGGTTTTCTAGGCCGGGGCGTCACTTCATGGTACAGTCACCATAAAAATGTAAAGATTGATCTGCTGATTTCCTGTATACTATTATCAGTGACTTCATTTTTCCATATTGTGATGTGGAGGGTCACATGGGAGGTCTGGCGGTGTTTGGCATAGCGCCCAACTCTCCCTCCTTTGGGACCAAATCCCTCTGTCCCTCATGCAGCTTCAGTTGTCCCTCTTTTTAGTCTATGTAGATCTTGTGAGGGAACGTCCCCCACACTGGGCTTGAGTGCTTCCGTCAGAATACCGACACCTCTCTATACAAAATCTACCATTTTACTGCCCAAAGTCTTCTGCCGCACTACACTTCCTATCCGCCCTCCATATTACTGCACTTGTTCTTCTGAAAAATCATTATAAAGTAAAAGTAGAGGTGAGATAAAAGCACATGTGGGGATCAGCCGATCATTTCCGCACATTCCATCCCTGAGGTCCCTGTAACCAGGGACATGTTCTGTGCTACTTCCTGTGTAGAAGGGAGTCCCTCTTTATCATGTCACATATGAGAGGTGTGTTTTTGCTCCATTTTCTCAGTCATTGGTAAGGAGGACATTTCCAATGCTGGATTGTAAAGAGCGATTGTTTAGGCGGCGGTGGTGGGGGTGGAGCCGGGTTGGTATCCTGGCTTTTGGGTGATGTCGCCCACTTTGTGGGTGGACGGGGGTTGGTAAACTGTTATTTGGTGGATATAAGATATTGCTACTCGAGTCTTAGTGACGGAGCATGTCGGTCTGTTAATGGTGAACAGGTCAAAGGTCATTTCATCATTAAAATTGTTTTATACCCAATAAAGGGGCCGCGGCCGAAACTTTCCACAGTCCTTGTTGTGTGTTTATTTTATATTTTAGGTGTGTTCTTATGGTATGATGGGTGTTATTGGGGTGTACAATCCCATGTCATTCATATGTGGTGAGGTATAAAGGGGTGAGGTGACCCCCCTATAGATGGAGCCCTTTATTATTCTACATTTTATGGCACTTTTGTCATTGTGTGAGTTTTGTATTGTGTGTGATATTTGTGAGTTTTGTATTGTGTGTGATATTTGTGAGTTTTGTATTGTGTGTGATATTTGTGAGTTTTGTATGGTGTGTGATATTTGTGTGTTTTGTATTGTGTGTGATATTTGTGAGTTTTGTATTGTGTGTGATATTTGTGTGTTTTGTATTGTGTGTGATATTTGTGAGTTTTGTATGGTGTGTGATATTTGTGAGTTTTGTATTGTGTGTGATATTTGTGTGTTTTGTATGGTGTGTGATATCTGAATGAATGACTTGTATAGAGCTGGAAATGTGAAGTGAATCTCCTCCAGGCACTTGATCATCCCGTGTTGTTCTTCTTCTTAGAAGAGTCGGGTGTTGAGTTTTTCCTGAAGGCCGATGGTTTTCCTCCATGCGGATGTTGGTGTGTAGAGCGTTCCATAGCTGTGGTCCTTGGACTGCGAATCTTCCTTCTCCCTCTTTAACTTGGTATATTTTTTATTGATACTTTTTCAGGAATAAATAACAATGTTATACATTATAGAAAAAAACGGGTTACATATCGAGCAAGCTAATACGCTGAAACTGCTATAACCCGCCTGCTCGTTGGTACCTGCCCTCAATGCACTTTTCCCCCCGCCCCATCCCCCCCACACCTCCCACCCATCCACCCACCCCACCTCGAGCACGCAGCGCCGGCAACGGCCGTCCCAGTCGTAGCCAGATAGCTATATCCGTGCGAACAAAAATAGAAAAAAGGAAAGAGAGAAGAAGAGGAGAGTCCTCCCCACGATCCGCCCCTAAGAGATTCCGTCTGGGGGGGAGGGAAAAATCTCCTCCCTGCCACCCACCCACCCAGCGGGTACTGGTCCAATCTTATGTTGACCTCACTCCAAAGGAAGTCCCATGTCACTCAACCAAGGATTCCATAATATCTCGAATTTTCTTAAATTATTTAGCTTTATAAGCATTGCTCTCTCGCACCATATTATAGAGTTGATTGCGTTGACCCATTGTCCAGTTTCGGGGGGATTTTTAGCTTGCCAATTTATAGCTATCAGTCGCCTAGCTTGATACAGGCACTTCAGGACGGATGGCTTAATTAGCGGAGGAATTTTTGTCTCTTCAAATATCCCCAGCAAACAAGCCCTGGCCTCAGGTTTCAGGGCGGTCTTAAAAGCCCTGTTTATTTTAAAAACTATTTCTAGCCAATAACTATACAGTTTTGGGCATTTCCATACCATATGGAAGAGATCTCCCGGTGCCCCACATCTAGGGCATTCGTCACTAGGTTTCCTACCCATTTTCCACAGCTTCTGGGGGGTATAGTATGCCCGGTATATAAGGAACAAATGGGACACTTGCTGAGATGGAGATATAGAGGCCAGGTGCCCCTGTTCGAGCGTCTTAGCCCATTGTTCCTGGGATATCGGGCCAACATCCCCTATCCAGCCCTGCCTACTCTTGGCTGGGCCTTCGCCTTTCAAAAATCTTCCTCTAAGCTCTATATAACCGCAAAATCTGGCCTTTTGCATGCCTTCGGTCCATAAGGCCCTGGAGCTGGGGGATTTCGGTTCGCTCGATAGCGAGTGTCCCGTATTGGGCTTGAATTCCGTGTCTCAGCTGTAGATATTTATAAAACATCCTATTAGGGACATTAAATTCCTGTCTAATAGCTTCAAAGGGCTTCATTACGTTCCCCTCGTAAAGATGCACCATTCTATTAATCCCCTGGCTATCCCATTCCGGAGATCTATCTACCTTGTTTAGTTCGGTCAGGTGGCGATTGCGCCATAGAGGGGTATAAGTAGTTACTCCCACATATCCCAACTTTTGCTTTGCTTGCTGCCATACCTTCCTCATTAGGATATTAGTAGGGCATCTATGGATAAATGAGTTAGCCTCCAGGGCTTCGGGTACCAATTTATGGGGTGCTCCTAGCATCATCAGCTTATGGTTTATAGGCCCCCCCTCTTGGAGCCCCGCCCCTGCTAAATGCTGAAGTTGGGCAGCCAGGAAATATGCACCCAGATGGGGTATGGCCAACCCTCCCTCCGTGATGGGGAGCTGCAGCGTATGCAACCCTATCCGGGCATGCCCCTTTTTCCAGATTAATTCCCGGATAAGCGAATCCATGGTTTGGAACCATTTCTGGTTAATCCAGATTGGGGAATTATGTAAAATGTAAAGTATTTGGGGCTGCCAGAGCATTTTTACTAAGCTGCAGCGTCCCGCCACCAAGAGAGGGAGGCCGCACCATCTGTTAAGTTTCGTCTTCATTTTCAGCAGTAATGGTGCTAAATTCTCGTTAGCGTATTGGCTTACATCCCCAGATATCCAGATACCCAGATACTTCAGCTTAGTCACCGTCTCCAAGCCTACTATCATAGGGGGCACCCCCTGTTCCCCAGGCCTGGACAATGGTAGAAGGGCTGATTTGCCCCAGTTGATCTCTAGGCCCGATTGTTGGCCAAACTCTCCCATCAGTTGAACCACTCTATTCAGGGTGGAGTCCACATCTCCAATAAAAAATAGGACATCGTCCGCGAATAGAGCAATTTTTTCCTCATCTCTACCCCGCCGAAATCCCTGTATGTCCGGGCAAGATCTTACCAGGACCGCCAGGGGCTCCATGGCCAATACAAATAGGAGGGGGGACAGCGGGCACCCCTGCCTTGTACCTCTCTCCAGCTGGAATATTTCAGAGACTTCAGTACCCATCTTGATTTTGGCCCTAGGTTTATTGTACATTAGTTTTATCCACTGGATAAATAAGGGGCCAAATCCGAACCTCTCTAGGACCCTCCACAGATAGCCCCATTCCAAGCTGTCAAAGGCCTTAATGGCATCTAGTGCTAGAATAGCACCCACCCCCTCGTTATCCCTGGGTATTTGAACGTTAAGGAAAACTCTTCTGATGTTGGTACTGGTTGCCCTACCCGGGATAAAGCCCGACTGGTCTGGATGTATGAGTTTATGGATATATGTATTTAACCAAATTGCTAGTGCCTTGGCTAGTATTTTAATATCAGAGCATAGCAGGGATATCGGCCGGTATGATGGAACTTCCTGGCAGTCCTTCCCCTCCTTCAGAATTAGGATAATATTGGCCTCCAGCATAGAGGCGGGAAGTTCGCCCGTCTCCAGTGCATAATTCAATGTCGCCAAGAGTTTCAGTAGTAGCGCATCCCCATAGCGTTTGTAGATTTCTACTGGTAGGCCATCTGGCCCTGGAGATTTATCGTTGGGCATTGCGGCTACTGCGTTTTTTAATTCTTCCAGCGTAAGTGGTGACTCAAGGGATAGTTTGTCCTCTCTTGATAATGTTGGAATTGCTGTCTGAAGTAAAAAATCAGTGGCTGGATTGCCTTGTCCCTGAGTGGTGGATTTATATAAGTTTTTATAGTAGTCATGGAGTACCCTCATGATCGCGGGGGGGCTGGAGACAAGATCGCCTGTTGGAGACTTAATTACCTGGGCTACTGTTGGCGCACCATTAGTTTGGACCAGGAGGGAGAGGGCTCTGCCTACCCTTTCTCCTTCGCCAAAGTAATGCTGACGCTGAAATAGCCGCCTATTCTCTGCTTTTTTTAGAAGAGCCATTTTGTAAACTTGTTGACTAGCCAACCATTCCTGCTGGCTTGCAGTCGATGGAGCTTCTATATATGCTTGCTCTGCCTGGGTGACCTTATTTCTTATTACTAGGTCCTGTTCTCGAGCTTTCCTCTTAATTATTGCAATTTGTTGTATTAATGTGCCCCTGATGTAGGCTTTTAGGGAGTCCCAGACTATACCAGGAGGGGCGGAGCCCCTATTTATTTGAAGAAATTCCCCTATCTTATCCTGGGGGGGGGGCTTGGGCCGCCCATTAGTACCAACCAGCCAGAATTTATCCTCCACTCCCTTGGGCCTGATCTAGCGCCCAAAGACAATATCATGGACAGAGGGGAATGGTCTGAGACCCCCCTTGCTCCGTATTCTATCTCCTGTACCACCTCCGCGGCTTCTTTGTTACCCAGCACCATGTCGATTCTTGATAGTGTACAATAGGTGCTGGAAAAGCAAGAGTATTGTCTTGCTTGAGGGTGACGTGTTCGCCATATATCACTTAACCCTATTTCAGAGACAAAGCCCTGCAGGCGCCCTATTCTGGTCACCACTGGAACAGGAAATCTGTCCATATGCCAGTCCAGCGTTTCATTAAAATCGCCTGCTACTATCCATGGGATACCTGGCTTATCTAAACAAAACGCCATCAATTTAACCATTACCTCCAGTTTGAAGGGAGGGGGTATATAAATGTTAGCTAAGATACATTGTCGCCCGCTCAGCAGGCCATATAAAAAAACAAATCTCCCCTCTTTGTCAATAGAGGACTCCTTACACAGAAAATGCGTACCCCTCTTAACAAGAACACTCACCCCTCTAGAGTATGATGTGTGAAAGGAGTGGTAGTATGCTGAAAACTTCCGATTGCTTAACAGTGGGGCTGTGCTAGGGGTTAGATGCGTCTCTTGAAGAAAGAGCAGGCCGGGGCCCCCCTTGCTGTTTCCAGCAAGACTGCTGTCCTCTTTTTTGGATCTTCCAACCCCCTCACATTCCATGAGATTATATGTACACTACCCATAAGTATTAATACACTCTAACCCGGTCGGGGGAAGGGGGGAGGGAGAGGAGGGGGCCCGCCCTCCCACGACGGGCCCACCACCCCACCCCCCGATTCCGTTATGCATGCCCGAGGTGCCCCCCTTAACCCTACTACCCACCCCCCCCACCCATCAGGGCATCCCCTGGGGGTCACTATTGTGGCCCGATTTACCATACTCTCCGAAGCCCTGGGCGCCCGTCCCCGCTCCCCCCTCTCACCCAAATTACCTGGGGACCCCTAGGCTCCCCAGATTACCTCGCCTCATCCCCCCTCAGCCTCTCCACTTCCGATGTAGCATAGGCCCGAGCTGGCCTGGGCTGACCCACCACCTTCACAGAGAGAGAAAAAAAAAAAAAAGAGGGAGGGGGCGGAAAATATTCAATACCGGCGCCCTCGATACTTAACTATTAAACATTTCTAATAATATTTATACTATATTGTACCATTCATACCATCTCCCTTTCTCACCCCACTATACTGATCAGTGAAAAAGTGACCTTATAGTAACATACCTCATACTGCCGTAATAAACATTCCCCATTACTACTAAATAAAGTTATTTCAAGTGCAGATATTATATAATATTATACAGTACTCTCTTACTTCCCAAAGGAAAAAAAAAAAAAAGGAAGGGGGGGGGCGGGGAGTATTCAATGCCGGCCCCTCCAAAACTTATCTATGTGACATTTATAGTGATATTTGTATTGTGTTATTCTATTCGTACCAACACCCTTACTCACCCCTCTTTTCTAATAAGTACTAAATGACATTATAATAGCGTGCCTCACTCTAAATCTAGCTGCCATAGTAAACATTCCACATTTCTACTCAATAGAGTTGTTTCTCGTGCAAATATTATACAATGCTCACATGTAACAACAACAAAAAAAAAAGATGACGGGCGCACTCCTCCCGACCCTCCACTCCACCCCACCACCCCCCCCAGGGGGGAGAGGAGGGGAAGAGAAGAAGGGCCCCCAGGGAGCCAGACCTCCAGTCCTGGTGGTAACAAAATAACTAAAAATCCCTTTTATGTTCCTCCAGCCACTTTTCCGCCTCCTCTGGAGTACCAAAAAAAAAAGTTGAGCCCAAAGCGGTTATACGTAGCCGGGCAGGATACAGCAGTGCATAGTTTATCTTATATTTTCGGAGGGTTCGCTTAATGGAGATAAACTCTGCTCTCTGTTTCTGTAGATCTGGTGAGAAGTCTGGGTAGAACAAAACCCTAGATCCTTTATAAAAGACATCGTTCAGTTCCCTGGTCCTTCGTAGCAAAATAATACGGTCATTATAATTCACAAGTCTCAGTATCAGAGGCCTAGTACGGCCCTCTGGTGGATGCGGGCCTATGGGAACTCTATGAGCCCTTTCAATGGCGAAGAGGGTGGTAAAAGAGGTATCGCCCAAAAGTTCCCTGAACCAATTTTCCAGAAAGTTTATAGGGTTAGGCCCCTCGCTTCCCTCTGGGAGACCAATCAGGCGGATGTTATTCCTACGGTTTCTATTTTCCATCGCATCTAATTTCGCTGTCTGTATGGCCATTTGTTTCTGTAGCCCATTTATTTTTTGCTGTAGTGGGGAAAGATCATCCTCAATCGTGCTTAACCACTTCCCACCCGGCCAATGTATATATACGGCCGGGTGGGAGCCGCCTGCTCCTGATAGGACGTTCAGGAACGTCCTTCAGGAGTAGCGGGATCGCGCGCGCGCGCGCCCGCGCAGCGGCGCGATCCCGATGTGCTCGTGTCACCCGGACACGGCACATCTCAGATCGGCAGGAGGGCTCTGTGATTGGCCCTCCTGATCACATGACGGCCGTGTCCAATCACGGCCGTCATGTGATGTAAACAAACAGCCGGTTGCTAGGCAATCGGCTCTCCTCTCCTCACACGGAAGTCATCGCAGAGGAGAGGAGAGCGGATCGCTGCAGCCGGCTGATGATCAGTGAGTATGGGCTGCTTTTCACAGCTTTTTACTCACTGATCATCAGTGTAGTGTCAACACACAACACACCACACAGTAAAAACACAGTCCCCACATATGTCCCCATAACACACATGTCCCAAAACATACATGTCCCCAAATAATAAAAACACATGTCCCTAATAATAAAAACATGTCCCCCACATATGTCCCACTAAAATCACATGTCCCAATGATTATCTGCACACATATGTACGTGATCACCTGCACACATATGTACATGATCATTTGCGTACATATGTCCGTGATCACACAAACCAATTATTATACACTTAACGGAATTTTTTTTACCAAAAACATGTAGCAGAATACATTTTGGCTTAAATTTATGACAAAATTTGATTTTATTGGATTTCTTTTCAAATAGAAAAAAGAAAATATAGTTTTTTTCCCAAATTTCCGCTTTTTTTGCGCTTATATCGCAAAAAAAAAAAAACGGAGTCGTGAATAAATACCACCAAAATAAAGCTCTATTTGTGCGAACAAAATGATAACAATTTCATTTGGGTACAGTGTAGCACGACCGCGCAATTGTCACTGAAAGCGCTAGAGCGCTGAAAGCTGAAAATTGGGCTGGGAAGGAAGGGGGTGAAAGTGCCCTGTATTGAAGTGGTTAATCTTCCTTCCAGGACCGTGGTTCTTTCCATTGTGTTGCTCAGTGATTGGCCCATGGAGTGCAGTTCAGTTTTAATACTGCTTAACTGATTATCGAGGCCACCTATAGACACCTTGCATTCGTTGACTGCTTGCAATATATCGCGCAATGTAGGTTCGCCATCCTCTATCAGAGTGGATTCCACCGGAGCTATTATGTTATGCACTATCTTGCTTGCTACTACAGCTGAGTCATGCATCTTGCTTCCACTGGGTGATCGACCTGGATTAGATGTTAGTTGAGTAATGCTTCTCCTTTCCAGGATACCCCCCTGTGTCCTTGTTTGCCCTACTGACTGATGGGGCCCTTTTCTGGTAGGAGAGGTTGCATGGGCAAAGCGTTCCAGTTTTGCTGCCGCAGTAGCAGATGCCTGGTTTGCTTTTTCTTTGGCTGCCCGGGTTTTTGGTTCCCGTCACCAATCAGCCCGTCCTCATTAGCCCGCTTGCTGAGCATAGAAAGCAGCTAAGAGTAGTGGTATTACTGAGTTGCGGCAAAATCGCCCCACACAAAAAAAAAAAGAAGGGAAGGAGGGGTACAACCGAAAGGGGGGAAAGGAGGCTAGCTAACTTCCAGTGAAAAGGGTAGAGATCCAGTGGAAGCACAGTTTCCAAGCAATTGACTTTTTTTTTTCTTCTTTCACTTTCCCCTTTTCCCCTTTCTTTCCTTCCCCCCTCACCTAATTCGTCTGTATGGTATAAGTCCGTACGGTGTAGCAAAAGTAATGCAATGGCCTCAGACCAAGGGGACAACAAGCTGACCATACAAACTGAGCATGTAAACAGGAGAGAGGAGATTATTCCACCGACAGTTTATCTGCTTCTCAGCGCTATATTAAGTTTGCGCAGTTGGTTAGCACAGTTCGTCACACTGTAGACGCAGCAATGCAGTCATATGGAGTGGAAAAAGGGGGGAGAGGGTTTCCCCCAACTCCCTCTTGCGAAGCAGGGCCGCCGAGCCGTTCAATGGGCCCCAGTAGCACCGAGAGCCTGGCAACCTCTACCTCCCAACAAGCGAGTTTAGTGGGGCAATAACTCTGGACCAGTACATTAATCGTTCATATGCCCATTCCCGGCTACTGCACCCTCCTCCTTGCTTGCCTCACTCCCACGACTCACTCCCGCATTACCGTTAGCCTAGGTAGATACCATAGGCTTCTTCGTAAGTTTCTACGGGCCGCCACCTGGGTCTTCTTGGTTCAAGCTGCTCACACTGCCGAGTTGCTGTATCCGGTCTCAGTGTCCCGGGTCTGCTGAGAGGGTTCCTTCGGGTTCCCGCAGACTCCTTCGGCTCGCTCCTGGTGCCACGTCACTGGTGAGTCAAGACCTGAGCTCGCGCTGGTACGAGTTCCCGCGAGAACTCGCGCTACTAACGCCAGGCTCTGTAGCGTTCAGCTTGATGGTTTCCACGAGCTCCAGAGTAAGGAGGCTAGGGCCGCTGTATTGGGCTCGGAACCCGGCTAGGAACCCGGCTAGGCACCGCTTCTATTAACGGGCAGATTTCTGGGGGGAGTGAGGGGAGGCTAAGTCCAGGCGTCCAGCATTCGCACTCTCTCACTCACTCACTCCCGCATCCGACCACGCCCCCCCTTCCTTCTCCCTCTGATTGGTAACGGGACTTGGGGATGAGGAGGAGGTTTTGGTTAGTTGATTGGAGGTTGTGATTGGGTGTGTAGTGTCTATTATCTCCATGTACATGTGTGTAGACATCCGTGTGCGTGTCTATTATCACCATGTATATGTGTGTATACATCCGTGTGCGTGTCTATTATCGCCATGTACATGTGTGTATACATCCGTGTGCGTGTCTATTATCGCCATGTACATGTGTGTATACATCCGTGTGCGTGTCTATTATCACCTTATTTCATGGGTGAAGTGTCTCGCTTTGTTCTGCTTTCATCTTGAACATCACATATGGATATCCAGCCACATACACGGAACGACATGTATGCGCACATTCCTAGAATCTTCTAACACATTTGATATGACATGTTTTGTTTTGCACATGTATTGATGTTTATACCTCACTTATGGGTTTTATTGGGTATTTGTCAGACACATGAATATGGTATGTTATGTATGTGATATAGAAATCTATTATATGTACGAAGTGCCAAGGAGACGACCTGCTGCAGCCCATTAATCTAACCCGGAATTTATAAGGTCATCCAATATATCTTTATTATTTATCTCCTTTATCTTTTATGGGATGAAATGATCTAATATATCGGTTGATCGCCTCCTTGATCGCTCCTCCCCCACATGTGTGAAAGGTTTCTGCAGGACCACAGCTGATCTCTATCTGGATTGGATACAATCGGTCAGGTGACCACCATATATTATTCTGTGTATAAAAGACAGATTGTGATTGATAGTCCTACAGCTGTGATTAAGAGCCTTTAATGGTGTGAAACGCGTCAGTTATCATCTGGACTGTGTCTCTGATGTATGGATTAAGCTTTATCCAATAAAGACATTATTTTGGCGTGCCGCCGTCCTTTTCCATTTTCTGCCATGCTGCTCTCCATGCTGGACTCCATACTGACACTTTTTACCAAACATGACTTGTCAGTAAGTTTTATTCTTCCAGGTCCAAGTGCAGAGTCCTCGCCGTCATCCTCATCCGCTGAGAACTGAAAGGTTCTTCCACTCAAGGGAGACTCCATTTCATGAATAATGTTCAGCAGACCTCTGCCATCTTAATGTGCCTCCTGTGTTGTTCCTCCAGCTTGCTGGGGAGGGGGGAGGGGGAGGCCGCCATTTCTTCTGGTGAGACCGATCCTGAGGGGGATGGGATAACAGGGCCTTCATCCAGGACCCCCTCCTCGCCCCTCACCCCCGTACTGCCCCACCGATGCCTTTCCACACTGGTGTCATCCCTCATTCTCCGGAACCTTTCCTCATTCTGGAACTTCTCCCGGAAAGCTCCACTTTTCTCCTTCAATGCTTTCACCGGATTCTGCCGGCACTTCATGGCGTCCTCCAAAACTTGTCCCTCTGGTGTAAGGCTCTGTCTCTTCTTGCTCCATGCTTTATCATGTACGGCTCTCTTCTCCCTGTACTCTGATTTCAGGCTCACCAGCTTCTCCTCTCCTTCTTAATCCTCTATAAATAATCAGCGACCCGCTGTCTGAAAGCCGGGGAGACGCCACTTTTCTGGGGCCAGAGCCGAGGTCTTCAGGTGAAGATGTGGTTTGGGAGTGGAAGTTTTATCCCCCAGGGGGACCATCACCCGGGTCATCCCCAGAATCTCCCATCCTCACTGGGGCCAGGGAACTCACCTGCCCCCTGGTGTCTGGAGAGTAAGGATGAGCTGAACACCCCCTGTTCAGTTCTCACCAGAACCTGAGAACAGACCTAAACTTCGTGTGAACTTTAGAACCCTATTAAAGTCTATGGGACTCGAACGTTCAAAATCTAATGCTAATTTTAAAGGGTAATATGCAAGTTACTGTCATAAAGTGTTTGGGGACCCGGGTCCTGCCCCAGGGGACATGGATCAATGCAAAAAAAAAAAGGTTTAAAAACAGCCGTTTTTTCAGGAGCAGTGATTTTAATAATGATTAAAGGGAAGAAATAAAAGTGTAATATTCCTTTTAAATTTCATACCTGGGGGGTGTCTATAGTATGCCTGTGAAGGGGCGCATGTTTCCCATGCTTAGAACTGTTCCCGCACAAAGTGTCATTTCTGCAGGAAAAAAAATGTTTAAAATCACTCGCGGCTATAATGAATTTTCGGCTCCCAGTAATACAGAGAACAGTCATTGATAAAAAAAAAAAGCGTGGGGTTCCCCCAAATTCAATTACCAGGCCCTTCAGGTCTGGTATGGATGTTAAGGGGAACCCCGCGTCAAATTTAAAAACAAAAATACGTGGGGTTCCCCTAAATATCCATAACAGACCCTTCATTATCTGATCCGGCGATGGGTGAAGAGATCACGCAGGTTTCCGTTACATCAGAGGGGGGCGGGGTCACCCACATGTCATTGGGGAAGCCAGGCTTCCCCACTTGCATCAGAGGGGGGCGGGGTCAGGTGACGGGTGACCCCGCCCTCCTCATATAAGAAATGTCAGGCTGCCGGGATTCCAGCAGTGTCTCAGGTGGAGACAGAGGATGGATGGATGGATGGATGGACTGCGCTGGAGGGAGAGATCACCCGTCACTGGATCAGATCAGCCATCACTGGAACCCGGAGAGATGATCATCCGTCACTGGATAGCAAGAGTGGATTACCACCGCTGGAATCTTTTTTTCTTTTTAATAAAGGACTGTATTGGACGGTGTGTGTGTCTTTTTTAACATTCTTTTACACTTTCTTTGTGAAATGGTACGGGGGTACTCTTGTATCCCCTTACCATTTCAAACAGGGTGGGGGCTGGAATCTGGGGGTCCCCTTGTTAAAGGGGGCTTCCAGATTCTGATAAGCCCCCCACCCGCAGACCCCCACAATCATCGGCCAGGGTTGTGGGGATGAGGCCCTTGTCCCCATCAACTTTGGGGGGGACCCCAAAGCATCCTCCCAATGTTGAGGGCATGTGGCCTGGCACAGTTGAGGGGGGGGGGGCGCTCTCTCCCCCCCTCTTTTCCTGCGGCCTGCCAGGTTGCGTGCTCAGATAAAGGGTCTGGTATGGATATTTAGGGGGAACCCACGTCATTTTTTTTTTAATTTGACACGGGGTTCCCCTTAATATCCACACCAGACCTGAGGGACCTGGTAATTGAATTTGGGGGAACAATAGTAAATAGTTATTCCTGCGCTGCTCCTAGTAGAAAACTATCTTTATGAATAGCTGCATACACTGATATGGACCAAACCGTATCCAATAGAGAGAATCATAGAGAAAATTGATGTGGCGCTATTCTTACTCTATTATAGGAGAGGGGCGATTACACCTTCTCCTCACCAATTACTAGGTGAATCTAGAAAGATGTAAAGGGCAAATACAATATATGATGTACAATATGCTCTTAGTGCTTCTATATGACCTAAAAAAATGATTGCAATTACCATAAAGTGCCAACGTGAATGTAAAGTGCAACTCTATAAGGCTATAAACACAACTACAAAGGTGCTAGCACCTAGTGTGTTGTGTGTGTATGGACTCCCAGGGGTATATTAGTGTTGGATATTATCACATTGAACTCAGATATTTGAAAAAAAGGCAAAATAAAAATAAAATAAATAAACATAAGTAAACACACTACAGAGACAGCCTATGCAGATACCACTTTAGGTGATAAATGATGTGTGTTTTCAATCTATATTGAAGTAATACCAATTCCCTGTGAATAAAAGTGCCAAGTGCTCAAACAGTGCAGCTGATTCAATACACTGAACAGGCAAAACAGGAAACGCTACTTAGAATCATATCAACTGGTATAAGATAATGTTCTAAACAATAGTGATATGAAACAGTATTAAATATAATGAAATCTGTCAATAAAGTGCCAAAAATCCATATAAAGTGGACAGTGACAACCAGTGAACACCCTACAGAGGTATTAACCCACAATAGTATTGAATGTATAAGCAAATATTATAAACAATAGTGCTATATAGCAATCTAAAGTGTATAAGTGAAGTGCCAAAAATATAAAGTGCACGGTGGCAAACTGTAAACACCCTACAGAGGTGTTAGCACATATGATATTAAAAAAAGGAATGTATTAATATAAAGTATTTAGTGTTAAACTCAAAATTGAAGTCCCATAAAGTGCAAAGAAAGAGAATATATATATATATATATATATATATACAAATCCAACAGGGAAACATCAGTAAATGAGCTCCAAAGATGAATTGTGGATATAAGACTCCAATGGTAAGTGAACAGTCCAATATACTGACCAAAAAATGAAAATGGGTCCGGTGTATTAAAAATGTAAAAGCCCGGAACTCATATAATGTAAAACATATACGATAAAATAAACTATAAAACAAAATAAGTAAACACACTACAGAGGTAGTGGGAAGCAGAGTATACAAAAAAAAAAATTCTTTGCACTTTATGGGACTTCAATTTTGAGTTTGACACTAAATACTTTATATTAATACATTCATTTTTTTAATATCATATGTGCTAACACCTCTGTAGGGTGATAACAGTTTGCCACTGTGCACTTTATATTTTTCGGCACTTCACTTATACACTCTAGATTGCTATATAGCACTATTGTTTATAATATTTGTTTTATACATTCTATATTATTGTGGGTTAATACCTCTGTAGGGTGTTCACTGTCCACTACATATGGATTTTTGCCACTTTATTGACATATTTCATTATATTTAAAGCGGGAGTAAACCCGCAGATGACTTTTTTTTTTTTTTTTTTTCTACCTGTAAAGGAAAAGGCATAATGAGCCGGTATGCACCGCATACTAGCTCATTATGAAATACTTACCTTAGAACGAGGCCCCGACATCTGGCTTGATCCATGCCGAGGGAGCCGACATGTTCTCTCTGCGTTTCTTCCGGGTATCGCGGCTCTGGCGCTGTGAGTGGCCGGAGCTGTGATATCGTCACTCCCGTGCATGCGCGCAGGAGATTTCATCCCGGCGGGGTCCGGCCACTGCCAGATTTTCAGGCCGAGAATCCCCCTTGTGCGCATGCGCCGCTGCAGTCAGCACCGCATACCGAGGGGAATATCTCCTAAACCGTACAGGTTTAGGAGATATTTTTTTTTACCTACAGGTGAGCTTTATTATAGGCTTTATTATAGGTCTTATTATAGGCTTTATTATAGGCTTTATTATAGGCTTTATTATAGACTTTATTATAGGTCTTATTATAGGCTTTATTATAGGCTTTATTATAGGCTTTATTATAGGCCTTATTATAGGCTTTATTATAGGCCTTATTATAGGCTTTATTATAGGCTTTATTATAGGCTTTATTATAGGCTTTATTATAGGCTTTATTATAGGTCTTATTATAGGCTTTATTATAGGCTTTATTATAGGCTTTATTATAGGCTTTATTATAGGCTTTATTATAGGCTTTATTATAGGTCTTATTATAGGCTTTATTATAGGCTTTATTATAGGCTTTATTATAGGCTTTATTATAGGCCTTATTATAGGCTTTATTATAGGCTTTATTATAGGCTTTATTATAGGCTTTATTATAGGCTTTATTATAGGTCTTATTATAGGCTTTATTATAGGCTTTATTATAGGCTTTATTATAGGCTTTATTATAGACTTTATTATAGGCTTTATTATAGGCTTTATTATAGGCTTTATTATAGGTCTTATTATAGGCTTTATTATAGGCTTTATTATAGGCTTTATTATAGGCCTTATTATAGGCTTTATTATAGGCCTTATTATAGGCTTTATTATAGGCCTTATTATAGGCCTTATTATAGGCTTTATTATAGACCTTATTATAGACTTTATTATAGGCTTTATTATAGACCTTATTATAGGCTTTATTATAGGCTTTATTATAGGCCTTATTATAGGCTTTATTATAGGCCTTATTATAGGCCTTATTATAGGCTTTATTATAGACCTTATTATAGACTTTATTATAGGCTTTATTATAGACCTTATTATAGGCTTTATTATAGGCTTTATTATAGGTCTTATTATAGGCTTTATTATAGGCCTTATTATAGGCCTTATTATAGGCTTTATTATAGACCTTATTATAGACTTTATTATAGGCTTTATTATAGACCTTATTATAGGCTTTATTATAGGCTTTATTATAGGCCTTATTATAGGCTTTATTATAGGCCTTATTATAGGCTTTATTATAGGCTTTATTATAGGTTTTTTTTATAGGCCTTATTATAGGCTTTATTATAGGCCTTATTATAGGCCTTATTATAGGCTTTATTATAGACCTTATTATAGGCTTTATTATAGGCTTTATTATAGGCCTTATTATAGGCTTTATTATAGGCCTTATTATAGGCTTTATTATAGGCCTTATTATAGGCTTTATTATAGGCCTTATTATAGGCTTTATTATAGGCCTTATTATAGGCTTTATTATAGGCCTTATTATAGGCTTTATTATAGGCTTTATTATAGGTTTTATTATAGGCTTTATTATAGACCTTATTATAGACCTTATTATAGGCTTTATTATAGGCTTTATTATAGGCTTTATTATAGGCTTTATTATAGGCTTTATTATAGGCTTTATTATAGGCTTTATTATAGACCTTATTATAGACCTTATTATAGGCTTTCCTGTAGGTAAAAGTGAAAAAAAATGAGTATACAAGCACTTTAATACTGTTTCATATCACTATTGTTTAGAACATTATCTTATACCAGTTGATATGATTCTAAGTAGCGTTTCCTGTTTTGCCTGTTCAGTGTATTGAATCAGCTGCACTGTTTGAGCACTTGGCACTTTTATTCACAGGGAATTGGTATTACTTCAATATAGATTGAAAACACACATCATTTATCACCTAAAGTGGTATCTGCATAGGCTGTCTCTGTAGTGTGTTTACTTATGTTTATTTGTTTTATTTTTATTTTGCTTTTTTTTTCAAATATCTGAGTTCAATGTGATAATATCCAACACTAATATACCCCTGGGAGTCCATACACACACAACACACTAGGTGCTAGCACCTCTGTAGTTGTGTTTATAGCCTTATAGAGTTGCACTTTACATTCACTTTGGCACTTTATGGTAATTGCAATCAATTTTTTAGGTCATATAGAAGCACTAAGAGCATATTGTACATCATATATTGTATTTGCCCTTTACATCTTTCTAGAGTCACCTAGTAATTGGTGAGGAGAAGGTGTAATCGCCCCTCTCCTATAATAGAGTAAGAATAGCGCCACATCAATTTTCTCTATGATTTTACTATATGATAAAATATAGCTTGGGTCATCCGCCGCTGCTAGATTGTCCCCCTCCCCCCCTCTCTGAGCCAGATTTACCCCCCTTTTATTTCTTTTTTGGTTTGGGGTTGGAAACACTCGCTCCACTAGGTGGGCTGAGGATGGATGGGCCTCATTTTTGTATTTTGTGGTCACGTTACTCGTTGTTTCCTGACCCCCCAGGTTTTTTCTGTTCGTTTTTTTTATTATTTTTGTGAATTTTTTTGCTTACTTTGCATTAAAATTCTGCAAAACCTTTTTAATAAGGTTATTGACAAATATCGCTGGAAATGCTTTGATGATTTTGCTCTCAATATTCTACAATTTATTGGTACATATTGGTGATTTTTCTTTACATTGTATTGCTTGTATTCTCAATGATAATCTTATTAGATACACCCTGTGTGTTATTAGATCCATCCCTTATATAGCCCCACCCCTCTCTTCATCATTTCTCTTTATATCACATGATATTCTAATCCAAATTAAGTGATGAGTATAACAAGTTTTCTCACATAATGTTCAAGGATTCAACTCCCCCAATAAAAGGAAAAAAGCCTTTAGACACTATAAAAGATTGGGGGCTGATATCCTATTACTTCAAGAGACCCACTTCTCAAACTCCAACCCAATTCTTCCACAACACTTATAATCAATATTACTATACCACATTCCCCAGTAAGGAAAGGGGCGTGGCTATATTTATACGCAACTCAATCGTTTCTGATATACAGGAAATATATAAAGATTTGGACAGCCGCTTTATAATTATCAGAGGTCTGGTCAATAGTAAACCCTTAACTATCCCCTCAATATACGCACCCAACCAATCACAATCTACTTTTTTGTTCAACTTTTTTTTTTTAAATCTTATACCGTTATAACTCCACTCACATTATTTTAGGTGGAGACTTTATCTTATCTGCTCATCCAGCATTGGATAGGAGTAGAGTCACTCCCTCCTCAAAGGCTTTCACTAAAACCATTCTGTATTCCCTTAATAAATTCCAACTAGTCGACTCGTGGAGAGCTCAGAATGTGGGAATCAAAGCTTAACCACTTCAGACCCAGGCCAATTCTGACATTTCTCTCCTACATGTACAATTCATCATTTTTTTGCTAGAAAATTATATAGAACCCCCAAACATTATATATGTTTTTTTTTTTTAGCAAAAACCCTAGAGAATACAATGGCGGTCATTGCAACTTTTTATCTCGCACGGTATTTGCGCAGCAATTTTTCGAACGTTTTTTTCAGAAAAAAACAGTTTCACGCTTAAAAAAAACAAAAACAGTAAAGTTAGCCCAATTTTTTTGCATAATGTGAAAGAGGAGGATACGCCGAGTAAATAGATACCCAACATGTCACGCTTCAAAATTGCACGCGCTCGTGGAATGGAGCCAAACTTTGGTATTTAAAAATCCCCATAGGAGACGCTTTAAATTTTTTTACTGGTTACATGTTTTGGGTTACAGAGGAAGTCTAGGGCTAGAATTATTGCTCTTGCTCTAACGTTCGCGGAGATACCTCACATGTGTGGTTTGAACACCGTTTTCATATGTGAGCGGGACTTACGTATGCGTTCGCTTCTGTGTGCGAGCTCACGGGGACAGGGGCGCTTAAAAATTATTATTTTTTTTTATTCTTAATTTTATTTTTATTTTTTTAGTTTTACACTTAAAAAAAAAAAAAAAATTTATGACTTTTATTCCTATTACAAGGAATGTAAACATCCCTTGTAATAGGAATATGGCACGATCGGACCTATTTACAGTGAAATATGGGGTCAATAAGACCCCATATCTCCCCTCGCTGGGAAGAATAAAAGAAAAAAAAATGATCTTGGCTTCCTAGCCAGATTGGCATCGTTAATTTGAATACCGAGGCCGGGCGTGACGTCATAACATTGTGCCCGGCCTCCGAACGATCATAGAGACTCCGGGGACAATCTAGTCCACCGGAAATCTCTATGATCACATGCTGGGGCCGGCGGATCCTGTGACCGACTCACCGATGGAAACGGTGAGTCGGTAGAAGCACCGGAGGTCGGCGTGAGGGGGGGGCCCTTCCCACCGCCCGTAAGAACGATCAAGCGGCGGAACAGCCGCTATGATCATTCTTATGGTGTAGGGAATCGCCGGCTGAAAACGGCAATATCTGAATGATGTCTGTGGACTCCGGCATCATTTAGATATAACCAGCGAAACCCCATGACGTCACATGACGTATTACGGGTCTCTTTTCCGCACAATTGCCATGCTCGCTTAGACTACATCTTCAGTACTCCTCTATTACTAACTAACTCATCTAAAGCCTCAATCCTCACATGCCCATGGTCAGATCACCAAATCACTACGTTTGAAATGTCCCACATAGGTCTTACCCCCACCCCCTTTAGTTGCCGATTTAAATGACTCTCTACTTACTGACCCTAGTATCTCACTTCAAATCTCCTCCACATAAAAGAATACTTTACACATAACTCTCTACCGGAAACCTCCCCTGCCACACTCTGGTCTGACCACAAGGCGGTTATGAGAGGTCATTTAATCAGCATTGCCCCTACCAAAAACAAATCCAGATCGGCAGACATCAAACGCCTTACCAAAGATTTTCACTATCTTTATAACAAACTTAACCAAACCCCAACACAAGATCTCAATAACCTAATCCACACCAAACGCCAAGAACTAAATTCAATCCTCTCATCTGATGTAGAAAAGTCGCTTAGGTTTTCAAAATCCAAATTTATTCTTCATAGAAACTCCCCTTCAAGCATGTTTGCTAGGAAACTTAACCAAAACCAAAACCCAACCCATGTCTATCAGCTTAGAAATCATAGAGGTAATATAGTTACCCACCCACAAGAGATTCTTCCAGATTTCTACAAAAACCTCCTATCTGGCCCTCAAACTCACCCATCTAATTCCTCACTTAATTGGCTTGATACTCTACAACTCCCCTCTCTATCTAATCAACAAATAGCCACACTTAATGAAACAATTACAGATCTTGAGATGACAAATATAATCAAAACTCTAAAACCTTCCACTGCCCCGGGCCCAGACGGCTTCACCACCTCCTACTATAAAAAATGTGGGTCAATTCCAGCCCCAAATCTAACTAAATGATTCAATCATATACTTCAGGGCAACCATTTCCCGGATGACATGTTATTAGCTAATCTTTCCCTTATCCCCAAACCCCACAAGGACCATACCCTACCACAAAACTATCGGCCTATATCTGTCCTCAATAATCATCTTAAAATATTTGGCAGAATCCTGGCTGACAGATTGGCGGCAGTGGTATCCCCCTTAATCCACTCCGACCAAACAGGATTTATACCAGGTAGGCAAATTATTGATAATATAAGACTGGTATCTAACATTGTTCAAGATGCCAATCTTCACTCTAGACAAGTTTGCCTATTGAGCCTTGACATACACAAGGCATTTGATAGCGTAAATTGGACATATCTAAACGACCTCCTTCCTAAATGTGGCCTTTCAGATAAATTTATACATGGCTTTAATGCCTTATATCATTCCCCCCAAACAAGAATAAAAATCCCCGGTAACAACTCTAATTGTTTTCCCCTTAGCAGGGGCACCAGACAGGGTTGCCCTCTTTCTCCACTCCTATTTGCCTTGGCAATTGAACCCCTGGCCCATTTTATTAGGAACAATATGAATATTAAAGGATACGAAAAAAAATCACAGAGAATTTAAAGTAAGTTTGTATGCTGATGATACTCTCTTATATTTAACAGACCCCCCTCCTATCACTACCCAATGTGTTGGATGTTCTCCAAAAGTTTCGCTCACTCTCTGGTTTGAAAATGAATCTCAACAAATGTTCAGCCCTTTCTATCAATATTCCTTCCATCACAAAGGCTATTCTACAAGAGAAATCCCCCTTCATTTGGTGTCCCATATCCTTTAGATATCTTGGGGTACATATCACCGCCTCATATCACACATTCTACAAACAAAACTACCCCCCTCTTTTCTCACACATGACCTCCTTATTAAAATTACCGTCTTCATTTCACATCTCATTTATGGGCAAATTGTGTGCCGTTAAGATGACACTATTACCGAAACTTCTTTTCATGTTCAGAGTTCTCCCGGACAACGTCTCTAAGTCTAGATTGGATTCTCTTCAAAGAGAGATCAATACATTGATATGGTCAGGAAAAAAACCCAGATTTAGTTACGCACTAATGCATAGACCACAGTCAAGAGGCGGTTTGGGGCTACCCAACATATGGCAGTATTTTTTAGTGGGCAGATTTTCTCAGCTCGCTCAATGGTCTGCACAAATTGACAATATTCCATGGTTATCCTTTGAACACTCTTCGATCTTCCAATTTTTCTCTCCCGGGCCTCCTCTGGACGGACTTCAATTTATACCGTAAATTAATTAAACGCAATATTATAGTTGTGCATTCTATACAACTCTGGTCTAAACATAAAGTTCATTTCAAATTGGCTTCAATCCCCCAGCCCTGGTCGCATTCTTGGGCGATCCCAGACTCCCACAGGCTTATAGTGATCACAACGGTTTCTTATTATGGACCAATAACAATTTAACTTCCCTCAGATCTCTCGCCAAAAATCGGAAATTCCCTTCGTTCGATTACTTTCAAGACCAATATGGTTTCCCGCCTTCCGAACTACTTGGCTATAATCAAATGAAGAGATTCTATGAAGATCACTATTCCCTCTCGCTACGACCCCCTTACACAATTTTTGAACACATTTGTATCAATTCCCCACGTAATAAAAGGCATCATCTCATTGTTGTATAGTCACTTCAATGGTATCTCTACCCCAGAGAAATCGGGACCCATGCTTCAATGGGAATCTGACCTTGATTGCACCTTTTCAACCCAAAGTTGGGATGTTATGTCTGATAATCTCCGCAAGAGTAATCGTGCTTTGTCAATTAGAGAAACTCCTATAAAACTTCTAACCAGGTGGTATCTCACCCCCCAAAAACCACATCATTTCTACCCCACAGTCTCCCCTAATTGCTTTAGAGGCTGTTCCCAACCTGGAACACTGTTGCACATTTTGTTGGGGGTGTAAACTCCTCAAACCAATTTGGCAAATTGCGAATAACATTATTAATACAATTTCATGTCAAACAATTGAGATAACACCTTCTATAAGCCTCCTTTTTGCTTCCATTCCAAACACTCCAAAATCCTGTACGAGACGCATTCACTCTCTATTCAGTGCCATTCATTGGATGATTGCTTTTACTTGGAAATCCAAAGACCTTATTTGGTCTCAAGTTCTTTCCAGAATGGAAACCATCAAACTCACTGAAAGAATTCATCACACCCTTCAGGATAATATGCAGATTTATAATAAAAAATGGTCAGACTGGGACCCCTCCTAATTTCCCTGACCCTCTTATATCGTCTTTCTCGCTTCGCTTCTGATTGGAAATACAGCTTTGAATGCATCTTTTGACTCCACCATTTATAATCTGTAATACTTTGTAGAACTACATTTTTTTTTGTAACAAAGTGACCATTGTGTGCCAATTTTGTCTGTCAAGATTTGAATAAAACTTTTGTAAACAAAGAAAAAAAAAAGAGCATTGGGCGGTACGGATAAAACCCGGACCACCCAATCCATGTGTGCTTCAGTCCACCCGCCTGTCAGCCAATCAGATGGAAAGTGCATCATGAAAGAGGGGAGCAGTGACTGTTCACCACCGCCAACCAGAGAACACACAATAGTGTTAGTCATGTTACAATGTTAACAATAACATTGTTAAGTTTGAAAAGAATAAAATAAAAAATGAGCTAAACAGAGACATAAGGCAACTCAGACCTATTAGCACATTTCAAAAGCAAACAACATCCTAGGCTTTATAGGGGGAGGAACATAGCAGGGGGTGGGGGGAGGAAAGATGATGGGTATGAAGGGAAAAAATGGGGAAAAGGGTTCAGCGGGAGAGGAGGGAAGGGGAGAGGGTAAAGGAGAACTTGGGGGGGTGGGGAGGAAGGGTATGGGGGGAGGGGAGGTTAGGCAAGGGGGGGAGAGGGATGAAGTGGTAAAGGGGAGGTAAAGGGCCGGGACCAGGGATAATGGGGGGGTGGGGAGGAAGGGTATGGGGGAAGGGGGAGGGGGGAAGGGGAGAGGGTAAAGGAGCACTGTGGGGGGTGGGGAGGAGGGGAGGTTAGGGAAGGGGGAGAGGGAGGAAGGGGTAAAGGGGAGGTGAAGGGCCGGGACCAGGGATAATGGGGGGGTGGGGAGGAAGGGTATGGGGGGAGGGGGGGAGGGAGAGGAGGGAAGGGGAGAGGATAAAGGAGCACTGGGGGGGTGGGGAGGAAGGGTATGGGGGAAGAGGGGAGGGGAGGTTAGGGAAGGGGGGAGAGGGAGAGGGAGGAAGGGGTAAAGGTGAGGTGAAGGGCTGGGACCAGGGATAATGGGGGGTGGGGAGGAAGGGTATGGGGGGAGGAGGGAAGGGGAGAGGGTAAAGGAGAACTTGGGGGGGTGGGGAGGGGAGGTTAGGGAAGGGGGGGAGGGAGGAAGGGGTAAAGGGGAGGTGAAGGGCCGGGACCAGGGATAATGGGGGGGTGGGGAGGAAGGGTATGGGGGGAGGAGGGAAGGGGAGAGGGTAAAGGAGAACTTGGGGGGGGGGTGGGGAGGGGAGGTTAGGGAAGGGGTAAAGGGGAGGTGAAGGGCATGGGAGAAGGGGAGGTTATATGTTGCAGAAAGATCTGACATATCTATTTCCAGATGTAAACCAAAGTAGAATTGTGAATATTCATAGCTGGGTCCGGGAGCTGTGATAGGACATGACATTTAATACTGGTGATGAAGAGTGGAGATTGTCTGGGATGTCCGGGATGTGCCCGGGCTTTTCTGAAATGACAGATGTGATAAATAGGGGGCAGCATAATGGGAGAAAAAAAAGGGGGGGGAGGGAAAGAACTACAGGCAGTTTTCTGGAACCATGCCAGGGGGGACGCTTTTTTTTTCTTTTCTTATTTTTATATATATATATATATTTTTTGGGGATATTATCTTTTTCTAATACGGACATTTCATTTATAGAGTTTGGATTTACTTAAGTAGACGCATGGTATAGCTGCCTCTGCAGGGCGTTTATTATTACATGTGTTATTGCTGATCACTGCATTGTATAGATAAATCTTCTTATCTGTGAGGGATCTGCAGAAAGTCTCTTCGCTATTCTCGCTTTTATTTTGTAATGTTCTTCAATTTTCTTATCTTCGTGTTTCTCGGCATCACCTCTGGCGGGTGTTCACTTATTTGCACGTTGTGTAGGAAGCACTTGGCACTTTATGATGAATCTATCGCTTTGGTTATTTACTTAACTCACATAGTTTGGAGTCATTTTGCGGATGTACGGTATAACTGTCTCTGCAGTGCGTTTATTTATTCTGTACAATTTTTTTCTCTTTTGCACTTTATTAATATATCAAATTAAAGCTAAAGAGTTTTTTTTGAAGCTTAAATCTATAGAGATCTCTGTCTGCTCACGTTGTTTACACAGATTTAGAATTTTAGCACCTCTGTAGTGTGTTTATTTATATTACCACTTTTGATATTATTTTTCTACTTTGCTGAATGAATTCACACTTTATATAAGATTAGATATTTATGTAAATTTCCCTTTTTTTCTTCACTATTAATTTGTGGAATTAGTTAATGTTTTACCTCCCCTGGAGAGTTACTCTTTATATTTAATATAAGAGAAGCGCCGCACCAACATACTTTATATTTTATATTTAGTGGATTCGGTGAGATCCGTTTCGGGGGTCGCAGCAGCACTTGGTATTTATTAAACTGCCAGTGATAGAGCAGGAATACAACTTACCATTTTACTATCTGACCATTACACAGACCGACCTACCTACCTGACCATTACACACCGACCTACCTACCTGACACATACACTGACCTACCTACCTGACCCATACACTGACCTACCTGACCATTACACACCGACCTACCTGACACATACACTGACCTACCTGACCATTACACACCGACCTACCTACCTACCTGACACATACACTGACCTACCTACCTGACCCATACACTGACCTACCTGACCATTACACACCGACCTACCTACCTGACACATACGCTGACCTACCTGACTATTACACACAGACCTACCTACCTGACCCATACAGTGACCTACCTACCTGACACATACACGGACTTACCTGACCAATACACACACTGACCTACCTGACACACACACACCTAGCTGACTTCTATTTCCTGCACTACTCACCCCCACCATCCCCCACACACAGCTCGCTGTAGATAGGGAGGATCCTCCCTCCTCCTTACCTCTGCTTCATCCATCACCTCCGGGGCTCTCCTCTAGTGATGTCCGGTTCATGAACGGATCGTTCTTTTGAATCGATTCCTCTGAGTGATCTGATTCGTTTGAAACATTTCACTATGACCTCAGTACATAGCAGAGCAGGCCTGGTAATATGATCCTAGAGAGAGCTCCGCCCCTCCCTGCAACCAATCAGCTGACTCAAAGCACAGCGACACTCAGGAACTGGATACAAACTTAAAAACAAGAGTCCGGAGTTCTCAGTACACCGAGATAAAGAATGATTGGAGTTTTTAGAAGGCAGTACACTGACAGAACCGCGAGTCCCACCAATAGAACAATACACCAAACCAATGAGGTGGCAGCAGTGATCAGGTGGTACGGACAGCCTGAGGCCCTTTCACACTCGTGCCACTTGTCCTGCGACTTGAGACTGCAAAGTCACATGACAAGTCACATGACAAGTCACACCCCATGATTTCCAACCAGTTCAGTTCATATCTGTGCCACTTCAACGTGGTTTTTGTTCTACTTTTGTGCGACTTTGATGCGACTTGTGGCAGAGACCTCCAGATTACACAGACATCGCTTCAAGTCGTGGCAAAAATCATGGCAAAAGCACTTGACTTTCAAGTCGCACAAGTGTGAAAATAGTCTTAGTGATTGGATTTTACTACCAGGAGTACTTCACCCATGGTAGTAAAATCTGATCATCATTCCTGCGCATGCGCTGTAAAGACTACGGGCAAATCTGATGGACAGCAATGTTACCTGTGAAGTTGTCCCATCAGAATGCAGGTCACATGCACAAAAACCCGCTTTTCATTTAGGCTCCGCCTCCACTTGTGCAACTTGTCCTGCGACTTGGGACTGCAAAGTCACATGACAAGTCACATGACAAGCCGTACTCTATGATTTCCAATGAGTATTATTCATATCTGTGCCACTTCATAGTCCTCCCTGCACTACTTTGGTCCCACTTTGATGCGACTTGAGCTCCATAGACCTCCGGAATACACAGGTGTTGCTTTAAAGTCGCATCAAAATTGTGGCAGAATTGTGCGACTTTCAGGCGGCGTTAGTGTGAAAGTCGCATTGATTCTTTGGCGACTTGAAGCCAGGCCTGTGTATTCTGGAGGTTTATGGACCTCAAGTCACATTAAATGGGACCAAAGTAGTGCAGGGACTACTCTGAAGTGGCTGTGACTTGAAGTGGCACAGATATGAACGGTCCTCATTGGAAATCATCGGGTACTTCCTGTCATGTGACTTTGCAGTCCCAAGTCGCAGGACAAGTGTCACAAGTGGAGGCGGAGCCTAAATGAAAAGCGGGGTTTGTGTGCATGTGACCTGCATTCTGATTGGCCAACTTCACAGGTAACATTCCTATCCATCAAATGTGTGGAGACCTCGGCTCAGGGCCGGTCCGTGCAATGCGATTTCCTCCATACAGATAGTATGACTGAAATCGTATCGCATTCGCACTAAACTCGCACAGGACCCTTTTTTTAGTCCGCACCAGAATCGCATCGCATGGCACCCATGTGATCCGATTCATGTCCAAACTGACACTTCGCAGTGCGACATGCGAGCTGAAATGGGGGTGTCGCTAACATTGTATGACACTCCCCAGCAGTTCTCATGTGTCGCTGTGAACTGTCGTGTGAGTCGGGTGTGATGCAGGAACACGCAGTGGAATTGCAGGATTCCCGCATCACACAAGTGTGATCCCAGCCTAACACAGCTGTTTGTGTGTCACCAAAATTCATGACGCCGAGCTCATCTGACACCAATAGACTTGTGCTCTGCACCAATCAACTACATCAAAGTAAATGTCTGGAGGAGGAGCTGCCAACCTCCTGTGTGAATCTTCTGATTCCAATCATTGAATATGGTAGAATCAGAGCTTCAGTTCTCTGCTTGTCAGGAGACTCAGCGAGTGACCCGAAGATCCGAAGAATCCATTCATTGAATCATTTCATTCCACTGAGGAGTTCCAAATCATTCACTTTACAGATCCGACCTTCCATCTTACATGTTCCTCACAAAGTCCTCAGAGACATAGAGGGGGCAGGGCTGCTGCAAGAATTATTGACACCCCCATTGGCTCCGCCCATGACTCCACCCCCTTTTGCAATATGTCACCCAACTGACCATTACACATACACTGACCTACCTACCTGACACATACACTGACCTACCTACCTGACACATACACTGACCACCCTACCTGACAATACACTGACCCACCTACCTGACCATTACACACACACACACACACACACACACACACACACACACACACACACACACACACACACACACACACACACACACACACACACACACACTGACCTACCTACCTGACCATTACACACACACACACTGCCCTACCTACCTGACACATACACTGACCTACCTGATCATCACACACACACACTAGGGTGACCACATTTCCAAACTGGCATTCAGGGACAATTTTGACAAGGATCGGGGGAATGTAGTCTCAAGGTTGACGGCGGATTCAGAAGTGGGGGGGATTTGTTGGGGTGAATGGCTGGTGCTAGCACTGAAATCATTCTGACACCATGCTTAGTATGGTGTCAGGATGAATAAATCACATTATTTCTATTACTACATTGTAATATAAAATTAAATAGTTCAACTCACCAGAATGCAGAGGGAACCCTGAGCTTGTCATTTGCCACCAGATGCTGCTTGTCACTTGCCACTGTCTCCTGCCACCAGATGATGCATGTCACTTGTCACCTGCTGCCAGAGAGAGGGCAGGGAGACGGAGGGGGGACAGGGAGATGGAGGGGGGACAGGGAGATGGAGGGGGGACAGGGAGATGGAGGGGGGACAGGGAGAGTAAGGGGGCAGGGAGAAGAGTGGGGACAGGCAACAGAGCGGGGACAGGGAGGGGGAGAGGGGAGAGAGAGGGGGAGAGGGAGGGGGCAGAGGGGAGGACAGGGAGAGGGGAGAGGGAAGGGGAGAGAGGGGGGCAGGGATGGAGGGGGGGAAGGGCGAGGGAGAGGGAGGGGGAGAGAGAGGGAGGGGGAGAGAGAGACAGAGGGAGGGGGAGAGAGAGAGGGAGGGGGAGAGAGAGAGAGAGGAAGGGGGAGAGGGAGGGGAGACAGAGCGGGGACAGGGAGACAGAGCGGGGACAGGGAGACAGAGCGGGGACAGGGAGGGGGAACAGAGAGGGGGACAGGGAGATGGGGGGACAGGGAGAGGGAGGGGAGAGAGAGAGAGGGGGAGAGAGAGGGGGGAAAGGGGACAGGGAGAGGACAGGGAGAGAGAGAGAGGGAGAGAGAGGGAAGACAGGGAGAGAGAGGGGGAGATGGAGGGGGAGAGGGAGACATAGGGGGGACAGGGAGAGAGGGGCAGGGAGATGGAGGGGAGAGGGGGACAGGGAGAGAGAGGGGGAGATGGAGGGGGGACAGGGAGGGGAGAGGGGGCAGGCAGAGAGAGGGGGACAGGGAGAGAGAGAGGGAAGGGGAGAGAGAGGGAAGGGGAGTGAGAGAGAGAGAGAGGGAGGGAGGATAGGGAGCGAGGGGGTGGGGAGAGAGAGAGAGAGAGAGAGAGAGAGAGAGAGAGAGAGAGAGAGAGAGAGAGAGGGGGGGGACAGGGAGAGAGAGAGGGGCCAGGGAGATGGAGAGGGAGAAGGAGACAGGGAGATGGAGGGGGATGAGGGAGACAGAGGGGGGACAGGGAGAGGGGGACTGGGAGGGAGAGGGGACAGGGAGAGAGAGGGGGAGAGGGAGACAGAGGGGGAGAGGGAGACAGAGGGGGGAGAGGGAGAGAGAGGGGGGAGGGGGGGACAGGGAGAGAGAGGGGGGACAGGGAGAGAGAGGGGGGACAGGGAGACAGAGGGGGGACAGGGAGACGGAGAGAGAGACGGAGGGGGGAGAGGGAGAGAGAGACAGAGGGGGGAGAGGGAGAGGGAGACAGAGGGGGGAGAGGGAGACAGAGGGGGGAGAGGGAGACAGAGGGGGGAGAGGGAGACAGAGGGGGAGAGGGAGACAGAGGGGGACAGGGGGAGAGAGAGGGGGCAGAAAGGGGGGGGAGAGGGGGGAGAGAGGGGAAAGGGGACAGGGAGAGGACAGGGAGAGAGAGAGAGGGGAGACAGGGAGAGAGAGGGGGAGATGGAGGGGGGAGAGGGAGACAGAAGGGGGACAGGGAGAGGGGGGCAGGGAGATGGAGGGGAGAGAGGGACAGGGAGAGAGAGGGGGAGATGAAGGGGGGACAGGGAGGGGAGAGGGGGCAGGCAGAGAGAGGGGGACAGGGAGAGAGAGAGGGAAGGGGAGAGAGAGGGAAGGGGAGTGAGAGAGAGAGAGAGGGAGGGAGGATAGGGAGAGAGGGAGCGGGGAGAGAGAGAGAGAGGGGGACAAAGAGAGAGAGAGGGGCCAGGGGAGAGAGAGGGGGAGATGGAAGGGGACAGGGAGATGGAGGGGGGAGAAGGAGACAGGGAGATGGAGGGGGATGAGGGAGACAGAGGGGGGAGAGGGGGACAGGGAGACAGAGGGGGGACAGGGAGAGAGAGGGAGGGGGAGAGGGAGACAGAGGGGGGACAGGGAGAGGGACTGGGGAGAGGGAGACAGAGGGGGGAGAGGGAGACAGAGGGGGGAGAGGGAGAGAGAGGGGGACAGGGAGAGAGAGGGGGCAGAAAGGGGGGACAGGGAGAGGGAGGGGACAGGGAGAGAGGGGGGCAGGGAGGGGAGACAGAGGGGGGACAGGGAGAGGTAAGGGGAACAGGGAGAGGGAGGGGAGAGAGAGAGAAGGGGAGATGGAGGGGGACAGGGAGACAGAGCGGGGACAGGGAGACAGAGCGGGGACAGGGAGAGGGAACGGGGACAGAGAGAGGGAACGGGGACAGAGAGAGGGAACAGGGACAGGGAGAGGGAACGGGGACAGGGAGAGGGAACGGGGACAGGGAGAGGGAACGGGGACAGGGAGAGGGACAGGGAGAGAGAGAGAGGGGGGAGAGGGGAAAGAGGACAGAGAGAGAGAGAGAGAGAGAGAGAGGGGGACAGGGAGAGAGAGAGAGGGGGAGAGGGGAAAGAGGACAGAGAGAGAGAGAGAGAGAGAGAGAGAGGGGAGACAGGGAGAGAGAGGGGAGACAGGGAGAGAGAGGGGGGAGAGGGAGAGAGAGGGGGGAGATGGAGGGGAGAGAGGGACAGGGAGAGAGAGGGGGAAGGCAGAGAGAGGGGGACAGGGAGAGAGAGAGGGAAGGGGAGAGAGAGGGAAGGGGAGTGAGAGAGGGAGGGAGGGAGGATAGGGAGAGAGGGGGTGGGGAGAGAGAGGAGGGACAGGGAGAGAGAGAGAGAGAGAGAGAGAGAGAGAGAGAGGGGGACAGGGAGAGAGAGAGAGAGAGGGGCCAGGGAGAGAGAGAGGGGGAGATGGAAGGGGACAGGGAGATGGAGGGGGGTGAGGGAGACAGAGGGGGGACAGGGAGAGGGGGACAGGGAGACAGAGAGGGGGACAGGGAGAGGAGAGGGAGGGGGGAGAGGGAGACAGAGGGGGGACAGGGAGAGACAGGGAGAGAGAGGGGGGACAGGGAGAGGGAAGGGGAACGGGGAGAGGTAAGGGGAACTGGGAGTGGGAGGGGAGAGAGAGAGAAGGGGAGATGGAGGGGGGACAGGGAGATGGAGGGGGACAGCGAGGGGAGGGGGGAGAGAGAGAGGGAGAGGGAAGGGTGAGAGAGAGAGGGGGAGGGGAGATAGAGGGGGCAGGGAGAGAGAGGGAGGGGATGGAGGGGGGACAGGGAGCGGGGAGAGAAAGGGGGCAGGGAGAGAGAGGAGGGAGAGGGGACAGGGAGAGGGAGGGAGACAGGGAGAGAGGGGAGAGAGGGGGGACAGGAGAGGGGGGAGACAGGGAGAGAGAGAGGGGGACAGGGAGACAGAAGGGGCAGGAAGACGGAGGGGGCAGGGAGAGGGAGGGGGGACAGGGAGAGAGAGGGAGGGGGGTCAGGGTCTGGTTAGCGACAGTGCTCAGTTCACTCACTTGGATGGTCCGGGGGGGGCTCACAGTCAGCGGCTTCCCGGTGAGTGTAACAAGCTTGCCCAGGCAGGCATGCTGGATGGATCGGTGTGCGGATCTCCCCTCGGAGGATGGAACGGTAGCGGCCATTGGAGGACTTCTGTCCCCGCCCACCACCAGCGTGACCTATCACACTAGCCAAAGGAAGTTCTCCAAGGCTCTGTGCTACAGGTGGTGGGCGGGCCAGCAACAATAAGAAGCCGCCCTCAGGACTCAGGAGGAGGAGATACAGAAGATGCTCTCTGGCTGCTCTCTCTCTCTCCCTGCTGATGCGGCTGGAGGCAGAGGTGGGTGGACTCAGATCGCTGTTGCTATATGCGAGGCGGAGCGGCCCTAGCAACCAGTTAGGCAATGTTTATTGCTGCGGCTGTGTGTCTTTAGTTCATTCCGGGACACTGTATTGTCCCGGAATGAAGGTGCCCGGGACACGGGACACAGAGATCAATTAAGGGACAATCCCGGGCAATCCGGGACACGTGGGCACCCTAACACACACACACACACACACACACACACACACACACTGCCCTATCTGCCTGACACATACACTGACCCACCTACCTGACACATACACTGACCTACCTGATCATCACACACACACACACACACTGCCCTACCTGCCTGACACATACACTGACCCACCTACCTGACACGCACACACACCGACCTACCTAGCTAACACATATACTGACCTACCTGATCATTACACACACACTGACCTACCTACCTGACACAATACACTGACCCACCTACCTGACAATACACACACTGACCTACCTACCCGACACAATACACTGACCCACCTACCTGACACTGACCTACCTGACCATTACACACACACACACACTGACCTACCTACCCTACATACTGACCTACATGACCATTACACACACAGGGACCTACCTACCTGACACATATACAGACCCACCTGACACACACACTGACCTACTTGACCATTACACACACACACTGAACTACCTACATGACACAAACACACACTGACCTACCTACCTGACCATTACACACATACACTGACCTACCTACCTGACACAAACACACACTGACCTACCTATCTGATCATTACACACACTGACCTACCTGCCTGACACACGCACGTATCTGACCATCAAACACACACTGACCTGACAATACACTGACCCACCTACCTGACACACACACTGACCTACTTGACCATTACACACACACTGACCCACCTACCTGACCATCAAACACACACTGACCTACCTGATCATTACACACACTGCCCTACCTACCTCACACACACACTGACCTGGAGGCGGGGTTTACATGTGAGAGGGGGAGGGGTCACATGGCAGCCAGTCTAGAGCACATCAGGCTGTGCTTCCTTCACACCCCCAGACTGGAGGCTCCAGTCCAGTCCCTTTGGCAGCACAAGTGATTGCAGAGCCCTTTAGAGGTGCCCTGTGATTCCACTCTCTGCTCTCTCCTCCTGGATCCTGCTGGCTGCATTCACTACACAAAGAAATCCACCCCTCCCCCATGTATAGCAGAGAATGCCAGGGGCCACACAGGAGTTCAGCAGGTCAGTTTACTGTGCTGTGTATATATTGTGTGTGTATATACTGTGTGTGTGTGTATATATATATATATATATATATATATATATATATATATATATATATATATATATATATATATATATATATATATATATATATATATATATATATATATATATATATGATGTTGTGTCCCACAATGAAGACTGGTGATTTGCCATAAATCTGATCTGTTTCCATTCCTGGGCTGCATATTCTGTGCTCTGCAGAGAAGTTCTGGTGACTCTTCACTTGCTGCCACTTACCTCCCCGCTCTGCGGCCACCACCTTCTATCCAATCCCCAGCCTGCTCATACCTAACATAGTGAGGAGTGACTGGATGGAGACCATTTCTGAGCATTTTTATATTACCAGCCCATCCCCCAATGGTCACATGTACTTTTTGAACAATTTAGGTAGGTACAGTCACTATCTATTGAAGTATATGTAGGTGGGCCATTATTAATTTCTCTTCTTGCAGCTGGTGCTCCGGGTACTTTTCTTTGATTTATGTGATCGTCTCTGTGTACCCGGCGTGTCCCCGTGTACCCGGTGTGTCTCTGTGTACCCGGTGTGTCTCTGTGTACCCGGCGTGTTTCTGTGTACCCGGCGTGTCTCTGTGTACCCGGCGTGTCTCTGTGTACCCGGTGTGTCTCTGTGTACTCGGCGTGTCTCTGTGTACTCGGCGTGTCTCTGTGTACCCGGCGTGTCTCTGTGTACTCGGTGTGTCTCTGTGTACTCGGTGTGTCTCTGTGTACCCGGCGTGTCTCTGTGTACCCGGCGTGTCTCTGTGTACCCGGTGTGTCTCTGTGTACCCGGTGTGTCTCTGTGTACCCGGCGTGTCTCTGTGTACCCGGCGTGTCTCTGTGTACCCGGTGTGTCTCTGTGTACCCGGTATGTCTCTGTGTAGGGGGTGCTGCAGCAGTAAATTCATACTTTAAGCCCCCATTGGCTGTTGCAGGTCGGAGCCATTGGGGGGTTCTCTGTGTCATTGTCAATCCTTTATCTGCAGCATCTCTCTGAGGACATTGTTCAGTTGGTCCTCATACACAACCCCTGTGCAATATTCCATCTTATGGCTGCGCTATTCAATATACGTGTCAGGAGAGGGATCCGTGTACGTGTCGGGAGAGGGATCCGCGTACGTGTCGGGAGAAGGTTCCGCGTACGCGTCGGGAGAGGGATCTGTGTACGTGTCAGGAGAGAGATCAGTAGTGTCGGGTCTGGTAGGTCAGTTTAGTGGTCAGCATTGCTGGGCACAGCTGAGCCCGCATCCTATATGTAGTGCACTCCTGAACTCTGCTTTCTCTCTGTCTTATCTTCATAGTATTTTGTAGTCTTATCTCAAAAAATTCTAAGCTGTATCTTTTTTATCTTTATTTATGGATGAAATGTGGGAAATAACATTCATATCATACAATCATCCCATAAACACACACACTGCATATATCATGTGAGGAAAATATGCTTATAAAATAGTTTACCAATACAAAAATGTCCCCGAATCTAATTTAAAAAATCTGGTCACCTCACCTCCTCCATACACACACACACACACAGCGCCCCTCCTCCACACACACACACACACACACACTGCTGGGAGCTTTTTCTCTGTGAAGACATTGGGGGATTGGAGGTATACAGAGGCCGTGGCTGCTCCCCGGGGGGTAGTGCTCCCTAGGCGGCTGCCTACTCCACCTAGTGGTAGCCCCGGCCCTGACAGGGGTGTTGGCGGGGGGTCCCTGGATAATGGGGGGTCACCCAGCATGAAACACTTACATGTTCCGTTCCTCACAAAGCAGAACTTGGTCGGAGCTCAGGGGTCAGTCAGTCATCATCTGTATAAATAAGGGGCCCCAACCCACCCTTGGCTGATAACATGAAAAGCAGGCGCCCCTCCCCCCCGTCACCCTAAAGTAAGTGTGATCTATATGTGCCTGAACATTAATACCCCCCTATAGTGTGCTACCCCACATTCCACTATAGAAAGACCAATACAAAAAGCAAATCTCCCCCCTTCCAGCTTGGAGGACGTCATCTTCCAATTCAGCAGCAATTTGATTTCATTCCTAAATGACCAAATCCATGTCGGTTTTCCCCGATAAATCCGCATAGAATTGTCTCTGCAGACATGAGATCCCCTGTAATGCAGCCAGCGCTTCTTCCCCCTGCAATCACAATCACCAGATTTATCTCTCAGCATACATTTTATACAACTAGATAGAGAGTGCCGCAATCCCCACCCTCCATGTATATCCCCCATATATGGAAGGAGACTTCTCATCCACATCCCTCTCCCTTTTATCAAGACATGCAGGGGTTCACTAATATATTCTCATCACTATTATATACCTTCCCCTCCTACATCACATCCATGGGATGCAGGACATACAATCTCTGTGTGGCCCCATGGGGTTGTCACCCCGACACCCATTTGTATTATAAATAAATGTCGCTCTTCATAGAGGGCGATGATCATTGGGAAGACATGATTGGCTTTGCCGCTTCTTTCTGGTTTGTGTGTCAGGTGACAAGCTGCCTGCTGTTGCTAGGAAGATTTACCTCAGCTGCTGAGCACCGGATTGGTGACAAATCCTTTGGTGGGAAACATCCAGCCAATGAGTGTAAGCTTTTATTTCTATCCCCTCCTATCAGTGGGCGGAGTCAGCATTTACCTCAGGTCTGTCAGCTGGACTCACCTCTGGCCTCTCCTCGGTCTTCCTTCTATTATTTCTTATTTTATTTTTTACCCCCCCCCAAGTTTTCACTGGTGACAGCTGTATATTCCCTTCCATGTGTGGCCCCGGGCCTGTATTGTGCCTCTCATTCCTGAGGGGCCAGGGCTGCCCTGTATACTGATGGTAATAGGTTACCTGAGGCCAGCCATGGAACTTTTCATCCACCTGTAGGCAGACCTGGACCTGAGGAAGACCATAGGACCGTCACATCACCACTGGGACTTTACAGGGAGCAGAAGAGGAGGACCGCCGACTGGAAGTGTCAGCATACAGGCCGACAGAAGATACCGAGAGAGAATCCGCAGGATGAGGAGGACCGCCGACTGGAAGTGTCAGCATACAGGCCGACAGAAGATACCGAGAGAGAATACGCAGGATGAGGAGGCCCTACTCAAGACACAGCGCCACTCCTCCTGCCAGCGACAGCCAGGTAGGCAGCGGGTCTGAAGCTTCTGCCATGGACTGACAGCATGACTGACACCTCTCCGACAGTGTGACCGACACCTCTCCGACAGTGTGACCGACACCTCTCCGACAGTGTGACCGACACCTCTCCGACAGCGTGATTGACACCTCTCCGACAGGTAATTTCAAAGTTATTCTCGCACTACCGTGTGATGAAATATGTGAATCCAGGGAGGAGGAGGGGGGATTGAGGGGGGAGGGGGAGGGGGATTGAGAGGGGAGAGGGGGTTGAGAGGGGAGAGGTGAGGGAGGGGAGGGGGAGGGGGATTGAGAGGTGAGGGGGGTGAGAGGGGAGAGGTGAGGGGGGGAGGGGGGATTGAGAGGGGAGAGGTGAGGGGGAGGGGGGATTGAGAGGGGAGAGGTGAGGGGGGAGGGGGGATTGAGAGGGGAGAGGTGAGGGGGAGGGGGATTGAGAGGGGAGAGGTGAGGGGTGAGGGGGATTGAGAGGTGAGGGGGAGGGGGATTGAGAGGGGGGATTGAGTGGGGAGGGGGGATTGAGAGGGGAGAGGTGAGGTGAGGGGGGAGGGGGGGTGAGTGGGGAGAGGTAATAAGAAGAAAGGGAGGACAGGAGAGGACAAGGGTAGTGAAGGTGAAGCTGCAGCAAACACCTGTGTGGGTCAAGCCGTGTCCACAAAATGTCTCCTATAGCAGAGAATGGGGCTGCGCTGCTTAGAGGGGAGAGATCTACTAAAAACCAGAGAGATGTCATTTATCTTCTGGAAATAAAGCAGAAATAAATCTACCATAGAAATGTGTAAAGACAAAAGTCTACAAAGCAACATCAATGAGAAGATATAAGATAAGTGATGTGATAATCTCCAATCTTACAGGAAATAGATCCTATAGGGGGAATCCCAATATCTATCTGCTGATATTAACCACCTCAGTACAGTGCAGTTACACCCCCTTCCTGACCAGACCAATTTTCAGCTTTCAGCGCTCTCACACTTTGAATGACAATTACTCAGTCATCCTACACTGTATCCATATGAAACTTGCGTCCATTTTTCCACACAAATAGAGCTTTCTTTTAGTGGTATTTAATCACTAGTGGGTTTTTTATTTTTTGTGCTATAAATAAAATAAAACGTAAATTTTGTGAAAAAAATGCCTTTTTCTTTGTTTCTGTCATAAATTTTTGCTAATTAGTAATTTTTCTTCATACATTTTGGCCAAAATTTATACTGCTACATATCTTTGGTAAAAATAACCCACATTAGTATATATTATTTGCTCTTTGTGAAAGTTATAGAGTCTACAATCTATGGTGCCAATCGCTGAAAATTGATCACTTCTGATCAGGCCTTCAGTACATCAGGTGTATCTCATTTCTTGAGACACTAACAAGTCAGGAAAGTACAAATACCCCCCAAATGACCCCTTTTTACAAAGTAGACATCCCAAGGTATTAAGTAAGTAGCATGGTGAGTTTTTTAAGTTGTCATTTTTTCCCACAATTCTTTGCAAAATGAAGATTTTTTTTTTTTTATTTTTTTTTTACTAAATTGTCATATTATCAGGTTATTTCTCACACACAGCATATGTATACAACAAATTACACCCCAAAATACATTCTGCTACTCTTCCTGAATATGGCGATACCACATGTGTGAGACTTTTACACATCCTGGCCACATACAGAGGCCCAACATTGATGTAGTACCTTCAGACGTTCTACGAGCAAAAATGACGCATCTCATTTCTCAACCACCTATTACACTTTTGAAGTCCCTGGAGTACCAGGACAATGGAATTTCCCATAAAATCACCCCATTTTGGAAAGCAAACACCCCAACATATAATCTGTGAGGCATAATGAGTCTTTTGAACGGTTCATTTTTTTCCAGAAGTTTTTGGAATAAGTGGAAAAAAATTAAAAGGCATTTTTTTTTTTACACAAAATTGTCAATTTATAAGATATTTCTAACACATAGCATGTATATAGCAAAAATTACACCCAAAAATACATTCTGCTACTCCTCCCGAGTATGACGATACCACATGTGTAGGACTTTTACACAGCCTGGCCACATAGAGAGGCCGAACATTGAAGTAGTACATTCAGGCGTTCTAGGAGCATAAATGACACATTTCATTTCATTCCTACCCATCACACTTTTGAAGGTCCTGGAGCACCAGGACAGTGAAATTACCCACAAAATGACCCCATTTGGAAAGCAAACATCCCAACGTATATTCTATGAGACATGGGCTGGAGATAGGTACTCGGGTACTCTGATGGCCTGGTGACAGGTACTCGGGTACTCTGATGGCCTGGTGACAGGTACTCGGGTACTCTGATGGTTTGGTGACTGGTATTTGGATACTCTGAAGGGCGGTGACAGGTACTCATATGGACTGTGACAGGTACTCGGGTACTCTGATGGGCTGTGACAGGTACTCTGGTACCCTGATGGACTGTGACAGGTACTCGGTACTCTAATGGACTGTGACAGGTACTCGGGTACCCTGATGGACTGTGACAGGTACTCGGTACTCTAATGGACTGTGACAGGTACTCGGTACTCTAATGGACTGTGACAGGTACTCGGGTACCCTGATGGGCCGTGACAGGTACTCGGGTACCCTGATGGGCCGTGACAGGTACTCGGGTACTCTGATGGCCTGGTGACAGGTACTCGGGTACTCTGATGGCCTGGTGACAGGTACTCGGGTACTCTGATGGTCTGGTGACAGGTACTCGGGTACTCTGATGGTCTGGTGACAGGTACTCGGGTACTCTGATGGTCTGGTGACAGGTACTCGGGTACTCTGATGGTCTGGTGACAGGTACTCGGGTACTCTGATGGCCTGGTGACAGGTACTCGGGTACTCTGATGGCCTGGTGACAGGTACTTGGGTACTCTGATGGCCTGGTGACAGGTACTCGGGTACTCTGATGGCCTGGTGACAGGTACTCGGGTACTCTGATGGCCTGGTGACAGGTACTCGGGTACTCTGATGGCCTGGTGACAGGTACTCGGGTACTCTGATGGTCTGGTGACAGGTACTCGGGTACTCTGATGGTCTGGTGACAGGTACTCGGGTACTCTGATGGCCTGGTGACAGGTACTCGGGTACTCTGATGGCCTGGTGACAGGTACTCGGGTACTCTGATGGCCTGGTGACAGGTACTCGGGTACTCTGATGGCCTGGTGACAGGTACTCGGGTACTCTGATGGCCTGGTGACAGGTACTCGGGTACTCTGATGGTCTGGTGACAGGTACTCGGGTACTCTGATGGCCTGGTGACAGGTACTCGGGTACTCTGATGGCCTGGTGACAGGTACTCGGGTACTCTGATGGCCTGGTGACAGGTACTCGGGTACTCTGATGGCCTGGTGACAGGTACTCGGGTACTCTGATGGCCTGGTGACAGGTACTCGGGTACTCTGATGGCCTGGTGACAGGTACTCGGGTACTCTGATGGCCTGGTGACAGGTACTCGGGTACTCTGATGGTTTGGTGACTGGTATTTGGGTACTCTGAAGGGCGGTGACAGGTACTCATATGGACTGTGACAGGTACTCGGGTACTCTGATGGGCTGTGACAGGTACTCTGGTACCCTGATGGGCTGTGACAGGTACTCGGTACTCTAATGGACTGTGACAGGTACTCGGGTACCCTGATGGACTGTGACAGGTACTCGGGTACCCTGATGGACTGTGACAGGTACTCGGTACTCTAATGGACTGTGACAGGTACTCGGTACTCTAATGGACTGTGACAGGTACTCGGGTACCCTGATGGGCCGTGACAGGTACTCGGGTACCCTGATGGGCCGTGACAGGTACTCGGGTACTCTGATGTGCCGTGACAGGTACTTGGGTACTCTGATGGGCTGTGACAGGTACTCGGGTACTCTGATGGGCTGTGACAGGTACTCGGGTACTCAGATGAACTGTGACAGGTACTCGGGTACTCAGATGGGCTGTGACAGGTACTCGGGTACTCTGATGGGCTGACAGGTACTCTGATGGTCTGGTGACAGGTACTCGGGTACTCTGATGGGCTGGGACAGGTACTCGGGTACTCTGATGAGCTGGGACAGGTACTCGGGTACTCTGATGGGCTGGGACAGGTACTCGGGTACTCTGATGGGCTGGGACAGGTACTCGGGTACTCTGATGGGCTAGGACAGGTACTCGGGTACTCTGATGGGCTGGGACAGGTACTCAGGTACTCTGATGGGCTAGGACAGGTACTCGGGTACTCTGATGGGCTAGGACAGGTACTCGGGTACTCTGATGGGCTAGGACAGGTACTCGGGTACTCTGATGGGCTAGGACAGGTACTCGGGTACTCTGATGGGCTAGGACAGGTACTCGGGTACTCTGATGGGCTGGGACAGGTACTCAAATACTCTGATGGACTGTGACAGGTACTCTGATGGACTGTGATTGACAGGTACTATGAGGGGTGGTGACAGGTCCTCTTTATTGGGGGGGGGGCAATCAGTATGATTGGTGTACACTGTATGCGGTAACGAGATGTTACCGCAATCTCCTCCTCACACACGATCGGTGTATGAGGAGGAGAACCCGGTAACATCCCGTTACCGCAGTTTGTTTACATTTTTGTGATCGGCTGTGAAAGGATCACAGCCGATCACGTGGGTAAACAGCCGGCCAATGGCTGTTTACCAGCGTCGGTGACGAGCAGTGTTCCCGGGGAACACGCCGCCACCGACGTGCACGCGCAGCGCGCTCGCACGCATGCGCCGTGCACGTTTGGGGTGTGACCATCTGTGATCGGCCGTGACTTCATCACGGCCGATCACGTGGTAAACAGCCATAACGAATGGCTGTTCAGCCCCTTCGGTGGCGAGCGGTGTCTCCGTGACACGCCGCCACCGAAGAAACAGGGATGCGTGCGCACGATCGCGCGCATTCCCTGTTTAAACGGGAGGCCGTCATATGACGGCCTCCCGCCACAATAGGTGAGCCACCTGGCCGTCATTTGACGGCAGGCGGTCAGCAACTAGTTAAAGTGCAAAACAAATCCGATGTAATAATATCATCAACAGGAATATAAGATGTGCAAATCTCCTTCTAATACAGAGCTGGAGATTACTACAGAGATCTCACAGTGCTCATGTGCAGGGCCGCTGTTAGAAGTCATGGGGCCCCATACAGCCTACTTGATGGGGCCCCCTTTGACCCTGACCCCCCTCCCCAAATGTTGAGGGGGGATATGATACAACAGTTGTGGAAGTGAAAGGTGACTTCAGAACTGCTTGCATCACTTCAACATGAAACCAGAAAGTTATTTTACAAATATACACACTCCTGGCTGCTGACCACAGCTGGAAATGCGTGTGTGTTTGAGAAGACGTGCTTGCAACAAGGCCCCAGCTCTGATATAAAATGCCATGGTTAAAGGGAAATGGTTGGAGGCTGTAAAAATGTAGCTCAGGCCGCGTACACACGCGCGGACTTGGCCACACACGACGAACGAACAGTTTGCTGAAACCGTGCGCGATGACGTGAACGGCACGTACGACGGGACGAAAAATACGACGTCCTATACACTGCATTATAACTTTCGGCGTGTAAATCCTTTCTGAGCATGCGCGGAACTTAGTTTGACGAACAAGCCTACACACGAGCGGACTGTTCGCTGAAACCTTGTTTCAGCGGACAGTTTTTCGGAAATTCCGTAAAACCTTGTTCGTCAAACTGTCCGCTGAAACTGTCCGCTGAAAGCCCCACACACGGGCGGACTGTCCGCCCAAACACTGTTCAGCGGACAAAGTTGGGCGAACAGTCCGTGCGTGTGTACGCGGCCTCAGCTGTGCATTTTTACTGCTCCAAAAACACAAGTGTACAGTAGCATCTCACAGTGCCTTGTGATCTTTAGGCCTCATGCACACTTTTTTTACTGCTTCCAAGCACCCCTTCCTGTTATCCTATGTGTCTTTGCACACATAGAATTTTTGAATTTTTTGTGGCAGGGGTGTTTACAAGCAGGAAAAAAAAACATGGCCAGTGCATCCAGGAGCAGCAGTTTTTTTGACCAAAAAAATGCTTGACAAATGCAAATGCTCCTAAACGCATGTTACCATTAGGCACGTTTACTGCTTGAGCGATAATTCATTTCATTGACCAGAATAACTTATTATTTTGGCCAATCAAATGAATGGCCAAGTGTTTTATGCCTGTAAACGCTTAGGCACTTTTACAAGCATCAGGCATTTTTTCTGGAAAAAGCCTGCTGCCAAGAGGAGGATCGTTTTTAAAGCATCCTGTGTGCATGAGGCCTTATAGCATTAGGATAATCATTCACACAGCACAGGAGGTGCTCTATGGCACTTTCAAAGTGTGTCACATGCTGTTCGGTGCTGTCTTTGCTATGGCTGTACAGACAGTGGTACAATCTGTAACACACAGTACAGCCATAAAGTAACAAAGTCAGCACACAACAGCGGGTGACACACTCTGACAGAGCCATAGAGCACCTCCTGTGCCAATGATTATCCTATGCTGAGAATCATAAGGCACTGTGAGGATGTGGATGATTCTATTACAATGGGTGTTGTAACACCTCAACTCACCGTGTGCAGATGGTGATGCTGATGTCCTCTGCTGCCGCTGCTCGCCTGAGTCGCCTTACTGCTACTTCTCACGCGAAGAGACAGGAAGGAATCACTCCACGGCGCCAGGGGGAAGGCACTACAGAGGACGCACTGGCCGGGACTTAAGCCAGCACAAGGAACGGGCATGGAAGAGGCATTCTTCCACACCCGAAATACAAAAAATAGTTCCTCCCCTCCTGCCTCGGTGTTTCGCTGGAGGATTTTTTTTTTAAATGACATATCTGTTCAGGTTGCGGGCCCCTCTGCTGGCCGGGCCCGGTATAGCAGGGCCAGTTGTACTGGCCTATCAGCGGCCCTGCTCATGTGCAAAGTATGTGGGGAAAAACATATATATATATATATATATATATATATATATATATATATATATATATATATTTCAAACAATCATGTGACGTAGTATTTAGTACATATATATCCACCAATTGATATGGAGATCCAGTGATTCTTCTAGTTTGTATTTGGGAAACATTTTCCAGGATGTCGGATCAATACATATATCTGCCACTAATCCTCATATCAACCACATTTCCGGATGTGCAAAACAACCTATAAAAGTGCAAAATTGTTTGATGTGCCAAATATTCCACTTGTGGCGCCGTGTCCTCATCCTCTTCATGCCACACCAGTAAGCAATGGCCACTTACCTTGTGGTAAAGAGGTAACCGCATAGAAGTATACCGGCTATTCCCCTTCTTCTCCTTCTCCTTGGTAATGAATAAACCTGGACCCTCAGGGTGGGCTTTATATCACGTCTTTGTTTCTAAGCAGCAGCAGGAACAGCTGAAAGGAAGGAGGAGTGCCGCATGGTATGGTATGTTTTACATCCACAAATGTGTTTATTAGTAAAAAAGGAACTCGCATAAAAACAAACCAGCAGTGCGAATCTCCGACGAGCGCCGAGCTCATATTGCCTGTATTAGTTTAGAACACCTATTCCGTCCCTACGCGTGACATCACAACCACGTGACTTCATCAGGGGATGCTGGGTAGGTGTATTTCATATGTTTATATAGTCCTTACAATAGCATTATCTAGCGGCCATTTTCTCGAAAGTCCTATAGCAGCCATTTTCTAGAGGACGCAGCCATTTTCTAGAGGACGCAGCCATTTTCTAGAGGCTCAATATATTATTACTTTGAAGATTATAATAGCCATTTTCTCGGCTCCCACCATATAAGGAACAAAGGTCAAAGGGGTGGCTAACTACGGGCCATCTTACTAGTGGCAAGATGAAATGTAGTCCATCCCGAGAATCCCAAACATCACCACCCCGCAGATCACAGATACGGAATAGAAACAAAATGACTATATCTCACTGGGGGAGAAAAATGAAACAACCCAAAACATGTACACAATGGAATTCTATGACATATGGATGACCTCAATATGCCGCCCATATGTTAGAATGGGTCTATTCATCCCATTGAAGTCTGCACAGAAGTATACCAGGAGAAAAAATATGTCCGTTCAACTGGGGAAATAACCAATAAAAATTAAAAAATATATATCATCTTGCCACTAGTAAGATGGCCGCGCTTAGCCACCCCTTTGACCTTCATTCCTTATATGGTGGGAGCCGAGAAAATGGCTGCTATAACCTTCAAATTAATAATATATTAAGGCTCAAGAAAATGGCTGCGGTCCTCTAGAAGATGGCCGCTATAGGACTGATATATTGGACTTTGAGAAAATGGCCGCTAGTTAATGTTATTTAAGGACTATTTAAGCATATGAAATACGCCTACCCAGCATCCCCCGATGAAGTCACGTGGTTGTGACGTCACGTGTAGGGGCGGGATAGGCATTCTAAACTGATACAGGCAATATGGAAGAGGAGTTTTAACCTGTGTGGTGTGTTGTTTTTTTTCTACTTTTTTCACAGGTGAATGGGTAGGGGTACATTGTACCCCATACTCATTCACATAGGGTGGGGGATCCGGAGGCCCCCTTATTTAAGGGGGCTCCTGGATTCTGATAAGCCACCGCAGACCTCAACAACCAACGGCCAAGGTTGTCGGGAAGAGGCCCTTGTTCTCATCAACATGAGGACAAGGTGCTGTGGAGGGGCGCGTGGCCCCCCTTCCCCAAGGCACCCCCCACTTGCTCATCATTCCCCTTTCCTGACTGGCTGGGCTGCGTGCTCGGATAGGGGTCTGGTATGGATTTGCGGGGGACCTCGTGCTGTTTTTTGGCAAAGGGGATTCCCCTTAAAATCCCTACCGGATCGAAGGGCCTGGTATGCCTCCCAAGGGGTAACCCATGCCGGTTTTTTTTACATTTGGAGTGGAGTTATCCCTTAGAATTCATACCAAACACAGTGCCTGGTATTGGCGGGAATCCAATTTGGATCCAGTGTCAACCCGGCCAGCGATGCTTATCGGGAAAAGAAAATAAACTTTTTTTCCTTTCCCAATGCGAGCCAGCTCGGCGCTGGCTCCCGCGACAGTGCTCGCAGGGTGTCAATCTCGCCGCTAGAAGTGGCGAGATTAAAACGATATCGCGGTCACCTACTGTACAGTACACATACAATACACATACATAAGGGTTCCTGATCTTTATTATTGATCTAATTATTGATCGCCTCTTCTCTCTGATACACCTAAATCTACAGAATATCGATCTCTTTCTGTGATTGGATGATTGGGTCAGACGCCCTTTTAGTCACACCTGATATGACCTCTTCTGGTTTATTCTCGGCTTTTGGGGAGGATCTTGTAAGTCTCGGCTCATTCTTTTCTTTTCTTGCTTCATCTCCAATGTATTTTCTTGATAAGCGGCATGAAGATTGAATAGTGAAGCATTGGAAGGCTTTTGGTGGAGCTCCATAATCTCCTCGGAGGCTCTGTCACAGAGATCTATATGGGACTGTAGGCCACACCCTCCCCCACCTACATACCCACATACAAAAAACACCATATAAGTGTGCAGAAAATGGCCGCGCCACTTTATTGGTTTATCGTATTTACATGACCATATAAATCAAACACTTTTCATAAAATACACCAAAAATCACTTAACCTTGTCCAGTTATTGGAACTCGGGAACTTCACTAAACCAACAATGAATATGCCCCTCCCCCTGGATTCCGGGGTGACCCTACCACATAAAAATGCCACGACGGGAAGGGAGGGAGGAGCTTCTTTTCTTCACCAGGTCCGCTGCAGAGGAAGCACAAGACTCTCTGCAGCCCCTTATATAGACTATCTAGATGGGGAAACTGACCCTAGATCACACATTGGCCACCCCACACCCGCCTAATCACCCACCCCCAACCTGAACCTGCTTAACCCCTAGACTACCAGAATGAGGGGTAAGTGGGCACATTCCCAGGAAAGCGGCCCCAATGCTTCCGCCCGCTTTTCCATTCTCCAATGCCCCTCCCCCTCTCAGTTCAGTGCAGGGCTCGGCTTTTCTTTTAGTAAATCACAATGCATTTCTGCTCCAGTGTTGCAGAAATCTGCTGTGCAAATCGCTGTTCCCTGGTAGGAAATGAGTTGTGAAAGGCGGAGAGTCCGGTGATCATTGGGGGATATCACGTCCCTTTGGCTGCTGAATCTCAGCTCTGCTTTGCTGCACATTTATTTCCTGGGGTTGGTATAGAGTTTGCCAGGATGGAGTTTTAGACTCCTACAAAAAAGAGGCGGAGTATTTCCAGAAGCACCAATCAGAAAGGAGTATAGTGTTTATGTCATTGATGTGTCCTTTGGGCTGGTTGGTGTTGGTATCGGGCATTATGCCTATGAGAAGAATTGGAATAGTGGGCCGGGTGCTTCTCATCTCCGCTTTTACATTCCCTTATTGGAATCTCCGTTTTGTTAGCAGATAAAAGAGAATCTTCTGGTTTCGGCACAAATTTATTTCCAGGTGAAATGTTCTCTCCATGTGGTCGGTGGGATTTGTATTCATGGGGCCTAACAAGACCAGGATAGGCCGTTATCATTTCATGTCTTAGGCCATTCCCATTTCCCAATAGAGCTGATTCAGCAATTTCACCTCTTCACAATTCTTTCCTTTTTCTGTGTCATGTGACCGGCTCTCCTTTATCACAATCATATTATAAATCTGTCTGTAAAAGATGTTGATGGTGCCGGATGTGCAGCTACATAGGGAGTGGATCAGGAGGTAGACGGGCGCACTGCTCTTTATCTCCATCCTGCTCTTTGCGTTTATTACACAAGTCCCGCCTTTTATAATAATAAGAAAGAAATAAATAAAAATGAACAGTTGACATTCATATGTTGTGTAGTGCGAAGGAGTTTATTTCCCCCCAGCTCTCTTGCAGGGTAAGTGGGGTATATATTTGGAGTAGTTGGCTGATCATATTCCCTATATAAGGGTGATCTGTGTTGTATATCCTCGTTGTTCTCCTGGAAGAGAACGATTTAAGTGGATGTAAAATATTAGACCCTCTAAATAAAATGGGGACTGTTCTGTCTACAAATAAATGGTTTTCTAGGCCGGGGCGTCACTTCATGGTACAGTCACCATAAAAATGTAAAGATTGATCTGCTGATTTCCTGTATACTATTATCAGTGACTTCATTTTTCCATATTGTGATGTGGAGGGTCACATGGGAGGTCTGGCGGTGTTTGGCATAGCGCCCAACTCTCCCTCCTTTGGGACCAAATCCCTCTGTCCCTCATGCAGCTTCAGTTGTCCCTCTTTTTAGTCTATGTAGATCTTGTGAGGGAACGTCCCCCACACTGGGCTTGAGTGCTTCCGTCAGAATACCGACACCTCTCTATACAAAATCTACCATTTTACTGCCCAAAGTCTTCTGCCGCACTACACTTCCTATCCGCCCTCCATATTACTGCACTTGTTCTTCTGAAAAATCATTATAAAGTAAAAGTAGAGGTGAGAGAGAAGCACATGTGGGGATCAGCCGATCATTTCCGCACATTCCATCCCTGAGGTCCCTGTAACCAGGGACATGTTCTGTGCTACTTCCTGTGTAGAAGGGAGTCCCTCTTTATCATGTCACATATGAGAGGTGTGTTTTTGCTCCATTTTCTCAGTCATTGGTAAGGAGGACATTTCCAATGCTGGATTGTAAAGAGCGATTGTTTAGGCGGCGGTGGTGGGGGTGGGGCCGGGTTGGTATCCTGGCTTTTGGGTGATGTCGCCCACTTTGTGGGTGGACGGGGGATGGTAAACTGTTATTTGGTGGATATAAGATATTGCTGCTCGAGTCTTAGTGACGGAGCATGTCGGTCTGTTAATGGTGAACAGGTCAAAGGTCATTTCATCATTAAAATTGTTTTATACCCAATAAAGGGGCCGCGGCCGAAACTTTCCACAATCCTTGTTGTGTGTTTATTTTATATTTTAGGTGTGTTCTTATGGTATGATGGGTGTTATTGGGGTGTACAATCCCATGTCATTCATATGTGGTGAGGTATAAAGGGGTGAGGTGACCCCCCTATAGATGGAGCCCTTTATTATTCTACATTTTATGGCACTTTTGTCATTGTGTGAGTTTTGTATGGTGTGTGATATTTGTGTGTTTTGTATTATGTGTGTGATATTTGTGTGTTTTGTATGGTGTGTGATATTTGTGTGTTTTGTATGGTGTGTGATATTTGTGTGTTTTGTATGATGTGTGATATCTGAATGAATAACTTGTATAGAGCTGTAAATGTGAAGTGAATCTCCTCCAGGCACTTGATCATCCCGTGTTGTTGTTCTTCTTCTTAGAAGAGTCGGGTGTTGAGTTTTTCCTGAAGGCCGATGGTTTTCCTCCATGCGGATGTTGGTGTGTAGAGCGTTCCATAGCCGTGGTCCTTGGACTGCGAATCTTCCTTCTCCCTCTGATTGGTAACGGGACTTGGGGATGAGGAGGAGGTTTTGGTTAGTTGATCGGAGGTTGTGATTGGGTGTGTTGTGTTTTATTTCCTATCATATAGGGTCCCCATGTACATGTGTGTATACATCCGTGTGCGTGTCTATTATCACCATGTACATGTGTGTATACATCCGTGTGCGTGTGTCTATTATCGCCATGTACATGTGTGTATACATTCGTGTGCGTGTCTATTATCACCTTATTTCATGGGTGAAGTGTCTCGCTTTGTTCTGCTTTCATCTTGAACATCACATATGGATATCCAGCCACATACACGGAACGACATGTATGCGCACATTTCTAGAATCTTCTAACACATTTTATATGACATGTTTTGTTTTGCACATGTATTGATGTTTATACCTCACTTATGGGTTTTATTGGGTATTTGTCAGACACATGAATATGGTATGTTATGTATGTGATATAGAAATCTATTATATGTACGGAGTGCCAAGGAGACGACCTGCTGCAGCCCATTAATCTAACCCGGAATTTATAAGGTCATCCAATATATCTTTATTATTTATCTCCTTTATCTTTTATGGGATGAAATGATCTAATATATCGGTTGATCGCCTCCTTGATCGCTCCTCCCCCACATGTGTGAAAGGTTTCTGCAGGACCACAGCTGATCTCTATCTGGATTGGATACAATCAGTCAGGTGACCACCATATATTATTCTGTGTATAAAAGACAGATTGTGATTGGTAGTCCTACAGCTGTGATTAAGTGCCTTTAATGGTGTGAAACGCGTCAGTTATCATCTGGACCTGTGTCTCTGATGTATGGATTAAGCTTTATCCAATAAAGCAGTGGTCATCAACCCTGTCCTCAGGGCCCACTAACAAGCCAGGTTTTATGTATTACCTTGGGGGAGATGCAGACTAGAATACTGCAATCACTGAGCGGCAAATGATATCACCTGTGATGTATTTTAGTTATCTTACAAACCTGGCCTGTTAGTGGGCCCTGAGGACAGGGTTGATGACCACTGCAATAAAGACATTATTTTGGAGTGCCGCCGTCCTTTTCCATTTTCTGCCATGCTGCTCTCCATGCTGGACTCCATACTGACACTTTTTACCAAACATGACTTGTCAGTAAGTTTTATTATTCCAGGTCCAGGTGCAGAGTCCTCGCCGTCATCCTCATCCGCTGAGAACTGAAAGCTTCTTCCACTCAAGGGAGACTCCATTTCATGAATAATGTTCAGCAGACCTCCGCCATCTTGATGTGCCTCCTGTGTTGTTCCTCCAGCTTGCTGGGGAGGGGGAGGGGAGAGGCCGCCATTTCCTCCAGTAAGACAGATCCTGAGGGGGATGGGATAACAGGGGCATCATCCGGGACCCCTCCTCACTCCTCACCCCGTACTGCCCCCACCGATGCCTTTCCACACTGGTGTCATCCCTCATTCTCCGGAACCTTTCCTCATTCTGGAACTTCTCCCGGAAAGCTCCACTTTTCTCCTTCAATGCTTTCACCGGATTCTGCCGGCACTTCATGGCGTCCTCCAAAACTTGTCCCTCTGGTGTAAGGCTCTGTCTCTTCTTGCTCCATGCTTTATCATGTACGGCTCTCTTCTCCCTGTACTCTGATTTCAGGCTCACCAGCTTCTCCTCTCCTTCTTAATCCTCTATAAATAATCAGCAACCCGCTGTCTGAAAGCCGGGGAGACGCCACTTTTCTGGGGCCAGAGCCGAGGTCTTCAGGGGAAGATGTGGTTTGGGATTGGAAGTTTTATCCCCCAGGGGGACCATCGCCCGGGTCATCCCCAGACTATCCCATCCTCACTGGGGCCAGGGAACTCACCTGCCCCCTGGTGTCTGGAGAGGAGAACTGCACCACACAACCTCTCTGCTACAGAGACTGATGTGACTGTGGGGGAGGGGACATTGGAGTGTAAGTTCCTCTGTACAGAGACTGATGTGACTGTGGGAGGAGGGGACATTAGAGTGTAAGCTCCTCTGTACAGAGACTGATGTGACTGTGGGGGAGGGGACATTGGAGTGTAAGCTCCTCTGTACAGAGACTGATGTGACTGTGGGGGGAGGGGACTTTAGAGTGTAAGCTCCTCTGTACAGAGAATGATGTGACTGTGGGGGGGGGACATTAGAGTGTAAGCTCCTCTGTACAGAGACTGATGTGACTGGCTCAGTGATCTCTGTACAGCACTGTGGTATATGTCAGAGTTATATACACGTACAATAATAATAATAATAGGGTGTGACTGTGGGGGAGGGGACCTGTCGGAGATATAACACAGTAAAGAAGATATAAATCTGTAAAATCTTGTATTTCTGGTTTTCTCTCTTCTTCGGTAGAAATATCTTTTGTTGTTGTGAAGATTTCTGTGTCAGATTTCTGTCTCGGGGTTTGTACAGAAATACGAGGAAACATCCATTTGGAAAATATACCAAATTTACATTTACTGGTTTGGTGGGGGTTGATCGTCATACATTGGGGCTGATTTACAAATGGTTTGCACCATGAGTTGCATTGCACACCGATGCGCAACATCTGTTTTTGTATTCACAAAGCATTTGCACCTGTAATGCCGCGTACACACGTAGCAGACTATCCGGCGGACTTAGTCTGGCGGACTGTCCACCGGACTGTCTGACGGATTTTCCGAACGAGCTACCTGCCCACACACAGTACTTTTTCGGCGGACTAAGTACGGCGTACTAAGTCCGCCGTACTTTTGAAATGAATGGACTCGCCCACACACACGGAGGAAAGTCCGCTCATGTTGAGCGTGGCTTCAGGTAGCGGGACCAGCGAAGGAAGCGTCGCTGGCCCCGTCACCTGGTATGGACTTAAAGGGGAATCCCTACGCTGAAAAATCGGCGTGGGGGTCCCCCCTAGGTCCATATCAGACCCTTATCCGAGCACGCTACCCGGCTGCCCCGGAAAGGGGGTGGGGACGAGCCAGCGCCCCCCTCCTGAGCCGTACCAGGCTGCGTGCCCTCAACATGGGGGGTGCCTTGGGGAAGGGGGGGCCGCGCGGCCCCCCACCCCAAAGCACCTTGTCCCCATATTGATGAGGACAAGGGCCTCTTCCCAACAACCCTGGCCGTTGGTTGTCGGGGTCTGCGGCCGGGGGGCTTATCGGAATCTTAAAGGGGGCCCCTGGATCCCGGCCCCCCACCCTATGTGAATGAGTATGGGGTACAATGTAAAAAGTAAAAAAAAACACAACACACAAGTGTTAAAATAGTTTATTGCACAGCTGCGGGGGTTTTCTTCCGTCTTTGGGGGTCTTCTCGCCGGACTCCTCCGCTATCTTCTGTTAGCTCTTTTACTAGCAGAGGAGCCCGGCTTTCTTCTTCGCTGCCTCCACCCTCTTCTTCTGACTTCGGGGGTCTTGTCCCCCTCTTTGGGGGTCTTGTCCCCCTCTTCGGTTCTTCTTGCCGGGCCACCGCGCCTTCTTCTAGCTCTTTTGCTCTTCTGTCCCCGCTGTCTTCTGTTCTTCTCTTCTGGAGATGTTGCCTCGTCACTGTTTCTGTTCACTATGACAGCACATGCGGCGTGTGGCGACTAATATAGGGACATCACCAGATGATGTCCCCGCCCATTATAATTTCACAGTCCCAGAGGATGCTAGGGCTGTGACATCATAATGGGCGGGGACATCATCCGGTGATGTCCCTTTATAAGTCGACGCAGCCCCCCTTCCCCAAGGCACCCCCCATGTTGAGGGCACGCGGCCTGGTATGGCTCAGGAGGGGGGGCGCTCGGTCGCATAAGGGTCTGATATGGACGTGGGGGGCCCCCCACGCTTTTTTTTTTTTGGCGTAGGGATTCCCCTTTAAGTCCATACCAGGTGACAGGGCCAGCGATGCATCCTTCGCTGGCCCCGGCTACCTGGAGCCGCGCTCAAAATGAGCGGACTTTTCTCTGGGCGGGAAAAGTCAGTTCATTTCAAAAGAATGGCGGACTGGCACACACACGGCCATTCTGTCCACTGAAATGCGAGTCCGGTGGACAGATTGGTGTGCAAAACTACTTTCTTAGTCTTACTTTTGGGTCACAAAAAGTCTGCCGGAGCCTACACACGGACGGATTGTCTGCCGGACTTTTTCACCGGATTGTTTGTTCGTGTGTATGCGGCATAACACAGCACAATTCCCCATTTCTGATTAACATGCTGGCACACAGGAGGTGGCGATCGGTGCACCGCTATAGACCCGACCCACGCATTATTCAACTCAGAATCTAAAGAAGCTGAAAGTGGCAATATTATGGGGGATGTGAGGAAGTATAGATATAACTGTCCAAGTAACAAATATGCCCAAAATAGAACGGAAAAGTAACTTTCTCTGAGCAAGTTTGCTGCGCCTGCAAATACACTGGAACTGCATGAGGTCAATTTATGCACTGCGCATGCGCAAGCTGCATTTGCGCACGTTCAAGTGCTTGGGATCACTCCGCCAACAAAATCTTAGTAAATGTCAAAGAAAGTAAATTATTTGCATAATTTGAATAGGCGCACCTCTCAACTTGACTTTTTTTTTTTTACGTTGGTTCACTTCTATGTTTTTTTTTTTTAAGGCTATTTGCACACAGGTCATGTTAGCATAAAGAAAAAAAATGCGTGGAGGTCCCTCGAAATTCCATACCAAGTCCTTCAGGTCTGGTATGGATTTTAAGGGAAACCCTGCACCAAAAAAAATGGCGTAGTGACCCCCCTCAAAATCCATACCAGACCCTTATCCGAGCACGCAACCTGGCAGGCCGCAAGAAAAGAGGGGGGCCAAGAGAGCGCCTCCCCCTCCTGAACCATACCAGGCCACGTGCCTGGTACCCCTCAAAGCACCTTGTCCCCATGTTGATGAGGACAAGGGCCTCATCCCCACAACCCTGCCCGGTGGTTGTGGGAGTCTGCGGGTGGGGGGCTTATTGGAATCTGAAAGCCCCCTTTAACAAGGGGACCCCCATATCCCAGCCTCTCCCTCTGTGTGAAATGGTAAGGGGGTACAAAAGTACCCCTACCATTTCACCAAAAAGTGACAATAGTGTTAAAAATTACAAGAGACAGTTTTTGACAATTCCTTTATTAAAGTCTTCTTCTTTCCATCTTATTTCTTCGGGTCGTCTTCCTTCTTCCTTCCTTCCTTCATCTTCTTCCTCCATCTTCTTCTTCCTCCGATGATCTGCTTCTTGCTCTGGTGTTCTCATCCGGCATCTTCCTCCATGGCATCTCTTCTTCCTCGCTTCCTTATCGGGCCGCTCCGTGCAATGGGAGGCTCCCACTGTGTGACGCTTCTCTTCTTCTGACAGCTCTTATATAATGGAGGGCGGGGCAACCTGGTGACCCCGCGCCCTCTGACACACGGTTCCAATATAAGAGTGTCAGAAGAAGAGAAGCGTCACACAGCGGGAGCCTCCCATTGCGCAGAGCGGCCCGAGAACAAAGTGAGGAAGAAGAGACGCTGTGGAGGAAGATGCTGGATGAAAACACCAGAGCAAGAAGCAGAGGATCGGAGGAAGAAGAAGATGGAGGAAGAAAATGAAGGATGAAGGAAGGAAGAAGCCCAGAAGAAGATGGAAAGAAGAAGACTTTAATATAGGAATTGTCAAAAACTCTCGTTATTTTTAACACTTTTGTCACTTTTTTAGTGAAATGGTAGGGTTATACCACCTTACCATTTCACACAGGGAGGAGGCCGGGATCTGGGGGCCCCCTTGTTAATGGGGGCTTCCATATTCCGATAAGCCCTCCACCCGCAGACCCCCACAACCACCGGCCAGGGTTGTGAGGATGAGGCCCTTGTCCTCATCAACATGGGCACAAGGTGCTTGTGGGGTACCCCAAAGCATCCTCCCAATGTTGAGGGCATATGGCCTGGTACAGTTCAGGAGGGGGGGTGCTCTCTCATCCCCCTCTTTTCCTGCGGCCTGCCAGGTTGCGTGCTCAGATAAGGCCTGGTATGGATTTTGAAGGGGGCACGTGGTTCCCGTTAATATCCATACCAGACCTGAAGGGTCTGGTATGCTCTTGGAGGGGAACCCCCATGACATTTTTTTTAAAATTAACCACTTCAGCCCCGGACCATTTTGCTGGCCAAAGACCAGACCATTTTTTGCGATTCGGCACTGTCGCTTTAACTGACAATTGCGCGGTCGTGCAACGTGGCTCCCAAACAAAATTGACGTCCTTTTTTTCCTACAAATAGAGCTTTCTTTTGGTGGTATTTGGTCACCCCTGCGGTTTTTATTTTTTTGCGCTATAAACAAAAATAGAGCGACAATTTTGAAAAAAATGCATTATTTTTTTACTTTTTGTTATAATAAATATCCCCAAAAATATATAAAAACATTTTTTTCTCAAGTCATCTTCCAGGACGGCACACCTGAGAGATGAGAGGCTCCTCCCTACAGGAAACACAATCAATCGACCGCTGTTTTAAGTCCCCACCCTTCCCCTTGATCCTCAGTTTTTGATTGTGTTTCTCCCTACACAGCGAAACTGTTTGTTTTTTCCAAATGACCCGAAGCCTGGGGCTGTTGGTCTCCCCCAGGGAGCCAGACCACAGGCTTGGGAAGCCTCTGGGTCTGGTAGGATATTCTTGTCCTTCCTGGGGGGTTCCCCTATCTTTTCCTCAGGGGGGCAGCAGAAATTGGAAGAGCCCCCCTGAGAGCTGAAGGAGCCTGGATACAGTGGTGTACCCAGAACTTCAGGAGCCATTATCCTGTCTCCCCTCTTTACCTGTACAGGTGGCTGTTCAGACGGGGGTGCTGGCCATCGGTTCTTTCCAGGGGGGATCGTGTCCCCGACTCCTGGGTCCCCAGTAGCTCGCATGGGCTGCTGGAGAGGGCATGGCAACAAGCACCCACCTCATTTTCAAACTTCGGGAAAATGGCGGCGGCGTTCTTACCCAGGAGGGAAGGCTGAGAGTCAGTAGGAGCAGGCGCCCACATCCTCCTTTCGCTAGAGCAAAGAGGCACCAGTTTACTATGGTAGATGTCTACCTTAACCACCTCAGATGGGAATGAGGAACGGAAGGCAGTGCCCCCCATGTGTGTATATACTGACTGGTACAGTGCAGGACACAGCCTAAACTTGCACCTCCCTATGGGTACAGCAGTTGGGGGGGCACTTTGGTGGCTATCCTCCTTGCGTGCGGACCATAAGGATGGAAAAGCAAGCCCGCTGGCTGTGGCAAAAAGGGGAAGACGACAATGGTGAGTACTTTCCTTTGCCTTGGGAATTTAGCTGCAAAATCCCCAATTCCAGCCAGAGGGTTTCTGGTAGACATGTGCAGAGTAAAATATTTCGTTTCGGAATTTCGTTTTCGTCCAAAAAATTAATTTATTTAGTTACTCCCAAAATTCGTTTTTATTTATTTAGTTTTTCGTAGAAAATTTGCATTCATCCGAAAATCCACATGAATTACGGTCGAATCTGTCCTTGAAGGCTTATGGTGTCTGTCGAATGTATGAAGAAGATTCAAGGGAGCTAGTATATAGCATACTTCATGTGAACTTTAGAACCCTATTAAAGTCTATGGGACTCCAACGTTCAAAATCTAAAGTGCTAATTTGCAAGTTACTGTCCTAAAAAGTGTTTGGGGACCCGGGTCCTTCCCCAGGGGACATGGATCAATGCAAAAAAAAGTTTTAAAAACGGCCATTTTTTCGGGAGCAGTGATTTTAATAATGATTAAAGTGAAACAATAAAAGTGTAATATTCCTTTAAATTTCGTAGGGGGGGGGGGGTGTCTATAGTATGCCTGTGAAGGGGCGCATGTTTCTGGTGCTTAGAACTGTCCCTGCACAAAGTGTAATTTATGCAGGAAAAAAAGTCCTTTAAAATCACTCGCAGCTATTATGAATTGTTGGCTCCCGTAATACAGAGAACACACATTGAAAGTCATTGATAAAAAAAAAATCAATAATAAAAAGCGTGGGGGTCCCCCAAATTCAATTACCAGGCCCTTCAGGTCTGATATGGATATTAAGGGGAACCCCGCATCAAATTTAAACAACAATTGACGTGGGGTCCCCCTAAAAATCCATACCAGACCCTTTATCCGAGCACGCAACCTGGCAGGCCGCAGGAAAAGAGCGGGGACAAGAGAGCGCCCCCCCCCTCCCTCCATGTTGATGGGGACAAGGGCCTCATCCCCACAACCCTGGCCGGTGGTTGTGGGGGTCTGCGGGCGGGGGGCTTATCAGAATCTGGAAGCCCCCTTTAACAAGGGGACCCCCAGATCCCGGCCCCCCCTTGTTTGAAATGGTAAGGGGGTACAAAAGTACCCCTACCATGTCACAAAGAAAGTGTAAAAAATAGTTAAATAAGACAAACACAGAAAAATTCCTTTATTAAAAATAAAAAAAAGATTCCAGCGGTGGTAATCCACTCTTGCTATCCAGTGACGGACGATCATCTCTCCGGGGTCCAGCGATGGATGATCTGATCCAGCGCAGTGAATCCATCCATCTTCTGTCTCCACTGAGGAGACACTGCGGGGATTCCGGCGGCCTGACGTTTGTTATATGCGGAGGGCGGGGCCCCCGTCACCTGACCGCGCCCCCTCTGACACTAGGGGAAACCCGGCTTTCCCTGTGACGTATGGGTGACCCCGCCCCCCTCTGATGTAACACAGGCAGGTTTCCTTTACATCAGAGGGAGCGGGGTCACCCATACGTCACGGGGAACCCCGAGTTTCCCCTTGAGTCAGAGGGGAGCGGGGTCAGGTGACGGGTGGCCCCGCCCTCCATATATAACAAACGTCAGGCCGCCGGAATCCCCGCAGTGTCTGCTCCGTGGAGACAGAAGATGGATGGATTCGCTGCGCTGATTCAGATGAGCCATCACTGGACCCCGGAGAGATGATCGTCTGTCGCTGGATAGCAAGAGTGGATTACCACCGCTGGAATCTTTTTTTTTTTTTTTTTTTAACAAAGGAATTTTTCAAAAGCAAGTTTGTCTTATTTAACTATTTTTTACACTTTCTTTGTGAAATGGTAGGGGTACTTTTGTACCCCCTTACCATTTCAAACAGGGGGGGCGGGATCTGGGGGTCCCCTTGTTAAAGGGGGCTTCCAGATTCTGATAAGCCCCCCGCCTGCAGACCCCCACAACCACCGGCCACAGTTGTGGGGTTGAGGCCCTTGTCCTCATCAACATGGGGACAAGGTGCTTTGAGGGGTCGCAGACCCCCAAAGCATCCTTCCAATGTTAAGGGCATGTGGCCTGGTACGGTTCAGGAGGGAGGGGGCCGCTCTCTCATCCCCCCTTTTTTTCCTGCAGCCTGCCAGGTTGCATGCTCGGATAAAGGGTCTGGTATGGATTTTTAGGGGGACCCCCACGTCAATTTTTTTTTTTTTTTTGACGCGGGGTTCCCCTTAATATCCATACCAGACCTGAAGGGCCTGGTAATTGAATTTGGGGGACCCCCACGCTTTTTTTTTTTTTTTTTTTTTTTTTATCAATGACTTTCAATGAGTGTATTACGGAGCCGACAATTCATAATAGCTGCAAGTGATTTTAAAGGACTTTTTTTCCTGCATAAATGACACTTTGTTCAGGGACAGTTCTAAGCACCAGAAACATGCGCCCCTTCACAGGCATACTATAGACACACCCCCCCGTACGAAATTTAAAGGAATATTACACTTTTATTGTTTCACTTTAATCATTATTAAAATCACTGCTTCCGAAAAAACGGGCATTTTTAAAACTTTTTTTTTGCATTGATCCATGTCCCCTGGGGCAGGACCCGGGTCCCCAAACCCTTTTTAGGACAGTAACTTGCAGAATCTTTTCTCTGTCAAATCTTTTTTCTCTGTCGAATATTTTCTCTATATAATCTTGGACTAATAGAGGTAAGGTTAGGCACATTCGACCACAGGTTCTATAGACAGATTGTTATTGTCAGAGTCACATCGAATCTCCTATTCTATATCGAACTGTTCTAACAATGAAAATGAAAATAAAGCATTTATTTATGTCGGCTCTTTCGTTTTTCGGATTTTGTGCTTTCGTTATCGTTTGTTAAAACGAAAACGAAAATAGCTGAAATTCGGATGAAAACTAATGCACATGACTACTTCTTATACCCTCCTCCATGCTCACCACTTCAGACCCTCATTACCCTTTCCATCCCCCTGATATCTTTCTTTTTATGATGGATTTCTAATTAGACGATTGTAATGCCTTCCTTTGCTGGATCCAATCTCCTGGTGACTGATGGCATTATATGTACTGAGCTTTGTCTCTTGTGTTGTTGTCTGTACAAGAAATATATATATATATATATATATATAATTTTTTTTTTTTGTTAAAAGGTCTGCATTGCTGCAGCAAGACTTTCCACACTCGGTGCAGAAAAATTGCTTTACATTACCCCTACCTGAAGTGCAAAGCCTGTCCCCCACCTACCTAAAATGTGAGGCCCATCCCCACCTATCTGACATGTGATGCCCATCCCCCACCTACCTGAAATGTGAGGCCCATCCCCCACCTACCTGAAATGTGAGGCCCATTCTTCACCTACCTGAAATACGAGGCCCATCCCCACCTATCTGACATGTGATGCCCATCCTCCACCTACCTGAAATGTAAGGCCCATCCTCCACCTACCTGAAATGTAAGGCCCATCCTCCACCTACCTGAAATGTGAAAACTGTCACCTCACCCACCACAAAATGCAGCAAGGGGACGGGGCTTACCAATATGCCATACATATGCATCACTAATTCCTCCCGTAGACACCTCCCGACCCCTGTTCATGATGGGGACATTTATAATAAAAACAACACAGGGTGCTGGCGCTTGAAAATCAGATGTCTAATGATATAATTACAATGAGTCTAATGTTAAAAGTTCATTCTCAAAGTTTAAAAAGTAAATCTGATTGTACAATCTTAATTAAGCTGACCACACACCATACAATCTGATTGTACATTCTCCTGAGTTGGTAGAGAAGACGGCTGTTTTGGGAAAGATTGCTTTCAGTATCAGACATGTAATCTGTTCTCGTTTCCTCTGCCATATTGGAGAAACAATTCTGAAGAATTCGAGGAATGAAACATTTCAGTGGTGAGGAGGTTCCTAGAAATTACAATCTGGGCAATATTTTTGGATGAGGCATCAAACCACAAGATAGAAAGTTCCTCTTCTGGTACTTTATTGTACAAAACACACAGAAACACCCAACATTGTTGTTTCTGAGCATATTAAGCACAAGGTAGTTCTGGGGGCCCCCTTGTCTCTACTGGACCAACTCTCGGCGATGGACAGACTATCGATGATAGTCAATAGGCAGGCCAGAAAAATCTGTGGTAGTTTCTGCTGGTCACACAATCCCAGTGCTTGGTGGGCTGACATTCAAAGGGAATGCAACCTGCCCTCCAACTGCCTCATTTGTGACATGCCCACCAGGTGGAACACAACATTAGCAATGCTGCAGCGGCTGCACACACAGCAGAGGGCCATCAATGAGTACCTGTGTGAATATGGCACAAGGACAGGGTCAGGGGAGCTTGGCATTCGTTTCGCTATGCCGGTGGCTACTGATCAAGGATGCATGCACTGTCCTGTCACCATTTGAGGAGGCCACGAGGATGGTGAGCAGTGACAATGCATGCGTCAGTGATACTGTCCCTCTTGTCTTCCTTCTGGAGCACATGCTGCATGGAATAATGGAGAAGGCACTTGAGGCCGAACAGAGACAGGAAGAGGACGACTTCATTACCTCTCAAGGCCCCCTTTATCCAGACAGTATTCGTGCGGGCCCGCCGATCACACAGGAAGAAGAGGAGGAGGATTGTGTCAGCATGGACATGGAGGATAACACTCAGCAGCAGTCTTCACGGGATGGTTTTCAGTCCTCAGAAACCCAAGGAGTTGTGCGTGGCTGGGAGGAGGTTGTTTACAGATCATGTGATCCTTAGTGACCTATAGGACTCAGGATCGAATGTCTCTGCAAACTTACGCTGCATGGCCTCACTGATTCTGCAAAGCCTGCGAAAGGACCCTAGGATTTGTGGTATCAAGGAGAGAGATCATTACTGTCTGGCAACCTGTTACTGTGGGGGGATGGAGATGTCCCCTCCTGCTCCTTTTAATAACAGCCAATGCTGTTCATCCATGGCAGCCAGTGACAATAGACGGGACAGGACAGAGGTGTCAGTCACTCAGGTGTGAGCAGATGCCACATTTTTGGACAGATTGTGCCACGGTCAGGAAAGTGGAGAGCTGGAGGAGACAATACAAAGTATGGCCCATACTTTGCATTATCTCATGTACTCAGGGACAGATCTGATCCAGAGATCCCACTGTATGGCACTGATGATTTGATTTGGATTTGGGAACTGACCTGCTGACAAGGCGTGATGCTTGCTGGACCATGGATGGGAGGGAAGGTGACAAGATGCTGCTGTGACCTGCTGCTGGCTGGACAGATCTGATGGCTGCAAGATGTGGGTGTAAATCAATGTATGTCACCTGGTCTGCAGACACCCCCCCTTTATCATACCAGCTCATCTACTCTATACCTGGTTGGTGAACACAGCAACACCACCCCCCCTTACCAGGTAAGCTCACAGCTCAGCTACCAGGGGAGGGCTGGCAGCCCTAGGCCAGGGGGGCAAGTCCAGTCAAGTGGCCCATATAACGGTGGTGGCAAAGTGATGGATAGGGAAAACAGACGAAGGTTTTCCATGATCACAAAGGTGGGGGGGAGGGTCAGGGAGGACAATGTGGCCCCCCAGGGCCCGTGGAGGACTTGTACCACCATAGCCTCCAAGAACTAAAGTGCAAACAAGTCCTTGTATGAATCCCTCAGAGCTGGGGATCTGACCCCCCCCCCCCAGACCAACCTGTGAGGGACTACAAGTCCAAGCATTACCACCTGAGATTTAAGGATTTGACCCCCCCAACTAGTGAAGGACTACAAGTCCCAGCATGAAACCCTGAGATCTAAGGATGTGTCCCCTTAGGTCCTGAGCTCTGAGGGGTTCATGCTGGGACCTGTAGCCTTTTACTTTTGGGATATCACATCCCCAAAAGTAAAGGACTACAAGTCCCAGCATGACCCCTGGCTGAGATTTAAGGATGTGATCTCCTCCTCTGCTACCAGCTCATTCTCCCATGACACATATGCTCCACATTACACATATGTTCTAATTCATTCACTGCTCCCTCACCTCAGGCAGAGGTGCTTCTGTCAGTCAGTGACCGTTCCCTTCCCTCAGGCAGGCTCCGAGGCGCATGCCGCCACACAGGAGAAGATGGAGGGAGGAGGTGAGTGGATAAAACACTAATAGGCATGGTGGAGGTGGAAGATCCTTTCCTCCTGGGGACTGTGACATCACTGGTTGCTAGATGCCAGGTAATCCTAGCAACCCCTGCAGATGATAGCGGCCAGCAGTGGAACAAACGCATCTTGGCCAGCAGAGTCACTTTGTGTGGCATAGCTTTACTCACAGAGACACCGCTCCATATTTCCATGCACAGCGAGAGAGAGACCCTGCTCCACATTTTCCTGTACCTGATTAGAGCCATAGGCTCTAATAGGCTTCAAAATAGGGTGGACTCAGAGCGCAGAGCATTGCACTTGGAGCCCACCCAGGTGTATTAGAAAAGCAAATGAATATTTGCTTTTTTTAACACTGAATCGGCTCTCCACCAATCAGGATAGCGCAGGTCTAATACCCATCACCTGATTGGCTGGAAGAGCCACTGCCTGACCCTCTGCCCGTCCCACAGCTCACCCGTCATCTGCTGCCTGACCCGCCACCAAGATGCGGTAAGTGGCAGTCAGAAAGCAAGCGGGCAGGGGTTGTGCTGGTTAAATGCTGCTGGGGGGGTCGATGCGGCTGCATTTGATGGGCACAGTGAGGCTGCATTTGATGGGCACAATGTGGCTGCAATTGATGGGCACAACGAGGCTGCATTTGATGGGCACAGTTTTGCTGCATTTGATGGGCACAGTGAGGTTTCATTTGGTGGGAAAAATGAGGTTGCATTTGGTGGGCAAAGTGATGTTACATTGGTGGGCACAGTGAGGTTACATTTGATGGGCACAGTGAGGCTACATTTGGTGGGCACAGTGAGGCTACATTTGGTGGGCACAGTGAGGCTGCAATTGATGGGCACAATGTGGCTGCAATTGATGGGCACAATGAGGCTGCATTTGGGCACAGGGTGGATGCATTTGATGGGCACAATGTGGCTCCATTTGGTGGGCAAAGGGAGGTTGCATTTGGTGGGCAAAGGGAGGTTGCATTTGGTGGGCAAAGGGAGGTTGCATTTGGTGGGCACAGTGTGGCTGCAATTGATGGGCACAGTGAGGCTGCAATTGATGGCCACAATGAGGCTGAATTTGGGCACAGTGTGGCTGCATTTGGTGGGCACAGTGAGGTTGCATTTCATGGGCACAGTAAAGGTTACATTTGGTGGGCACAGTGAGGTTACATTTGGTGGGCACAGTGTGGCTGCATTTGGTTGGCACAGTGAAGTTACATTTGGCGTGCTAAATTAAGGTTGCATTTGGTGAGCACAGTGAAGTTACATTTGTGGGCACAGTGTGGCTGCATTTGGTGGGCACAGTGTGGCTGCATTTGGTGGGCACAGTGTGGCTGCATTTGGTGGGCACAGTGTGGCTGCATTTGGTGGGCACAGTGAGGTTGCATTTCATGGGCACAGTAAAGGTTACATTTGGTGGGCACAGTGAGGTTACATTTGGTGGGCACAGTGTGGCTGCATTTGGTTGGCACAGTGAAGTTACATTTGGCGTGCTAAATTAAGGTTGCATTTGGTGAGCACAGTGAAGTTACATTTGTGGGCACAGTGTGGCTGCATTTGGTGGGCACAGTGAGGTTACATTTGGTGGGTACAGTGAGGTTGCATTTGGTGGGCACAGTGAGGTTGCATTTGGTGGGCACAGTGAGGTTGCATTTGGTGGGCACAGTGTGGCTGCATTTGGTGGGCACAGTGAGGTTACATATGTTGGTCACAGTGTGGCTGCATTTGGTGGGCACAGTGAGGTTACATTTGGTGGGCACAGTGAGGTTACATATGTTGGTCACAGTGTGGCTGCATTTGGTGGGCACAGTGAGGTTACATATGGTGGGCACAGTGTGGCTGCATTTGGTGGGCACAGTGTGGTTACATTTGGTGGGCACAGTGTGGTTACATTTGGTGGGCACAGTGAGGTTACATTTGGTGGGCACAGTGAGGTTACATTTGGTGGGCACAGTGAGGTTGCATTTGGTGGACACAGTGAGGCTGCATTTGGTGGACACAGTGAGGCTGCATTTGGTGGACACAGTGAGGCTGCATTTGGTGGACACAGTGAGGCTGCATTTGGTGGACACAGTGAGGCTGCATTTGGTGGACACAGTGAGGCTGCATTTGGTGGACACAGTGAGGCTGCATTTGGTGGACACAGTGTGGCTGCATTTCGTGGGCACAGTGAGGTTACATATGTTGGTCACAGTGTGGCTGCATTTGGTGGGCACAGTGAGGTTACATTTGGTGGGCACAGTGTGGCTGCATTTGGTGGGCACAGTGTGGCTGCATTTGGTGGGCACAGTGAGGTTACATTTGGTGGGAACAGTCAGGTTACATTTGGTGGGAACAGTGAGGTTACATTTGGTGGGCACAGTGAGGTTACATTTGGTGGGCACAGTGAGGTTACATTTGGTGGGCACAGTGTGGCTACATTTGGTGGGCACAGTGTGGCTGCATTTGGTGGGCACAGTGAGGTTACATTTGGTGGGCACAGTGTGGCTACATTTGGTGGGCACAGTGAGGTTACATTTTGTGGGCACAGTGAGGTTACATTTTGTGGGCACAGTCTGGCTGCATTTTGTGGGCACAGTGAGCTTACATTTGGTGGGCACAGTGAGGTTACATTTGGTGGGCACAGTGAGGTTACATTTGGTGGGCACAGTGTGGCTGCATTTTGTGGGCACAGTGAGGTTACATATGTTGGTCACAGTGTGGCTGCATTTGGTGGGCACAGTGAGGTTACATTTGGTGGGCACAGTGAGGCTGAATTTGGTGGGCACGGTGAGGCTGCTTTTGGTGGGCACAGTGTGGCTGCATTTGGTGGGCACCGTGAGGTTACATATGTTGGTCACAGTGTGGCTGCATTTGGTGGGGACAGTGTGGCTGCATTTGGTGGGCACAGTGAGGCTACATTTGGTGGGCACAGTGTGGCTACATTTGGTGGGCACAGTGTGGCTACATTTGGTGGGCACAGTGAGGTTACATTTGGTGGGCACAGTGAGGTTACATTTGGTGGGCACAGTGAGGTTACATTTGGTGGGCACAGTGAGGTTACATTTTGTGGGCACAGTGAGGTTACATTTTGTGGGCACAGTCTGGCTGCATTTTTTGGGCATGGTGAGGTTACATTTGGTGGGCACAGTGAGGTTGCATTTGGTGGGCACAGTGAGGTTACATTTGGTGGGCACAGTGAGGTTACATTTGGTGGGCACAGTGTGGCTGCATTTGGTGGGCACAGTGTGGCTGCATTTGGTGGGCACAGTGAGGTTGCATTTCATGGGCACAGTAAAGGTTACATTTGGTGGGCACAGTGAGGTTGCATTTCATGGGCACAGTAAAGGTTACATTTGGTGGGCACAGTGAGGTTACATTTGGTGGGCACAGTGTGGCTGCATTTGGTTGGCACAGTGAAGTTACATTTGGCGTGCTAAATTAAGGTTGCATTTGGTGAGCACAGTGAAGTTACATTTGTGGGCACAGTGTGGCTGCATTTGGTGGGCACAGTGAGGTTACATTTGGTGGGTACAGTGAGGTTGCATTTGGTGGGCACAGTGAGGTTGCATTTGGTGGGCACAGTGTGGCTGCATTTGGTGGGCACAGTGAGGTTACATATGTTGGTCACAGTGTGGCTGCATTTGGTGGGCACAGTGAGGTTACATTTGGTGGGCACAGTGAGGTTACATATGTTGGTCACAGTGTGGCTGCATTTGGTGGGCACAGTGAGGTTACATATGGTGGGCACAGTGTGGCTGCATTTGGTGGGCACAGTGTGGTTACATTTGGTGGGCACAGTGTGGTTACATTTGGTGGGCACAGTGTGGTTACATTTGGTGGGCACAGTGTGGTTACATTTGGTGGGCACAGTGTGGTTACATTTGGTGGGCACAGTGAGGTTACATTTGGTGGGCACAGTGAGGTTACATTTGGTGGGCACAGTGAGGTTACATTTGGTGGACACAGTGAGGCTGCATTTGGTGGACACAGTGAGGCTGCATTTGGTGGACACAGTGAGGCTGCATTTGGTGGACACAGTGAGGCTGCATTTGGTGGACACAGTGAGGCTGCATTTGGTGGACACAGTGAGGCTGCATTTGGTGGACACAGTGAGGCTGCATTTGGTGGACACAGTGTGGCTGCATTTCGTGGGCACAGTGAGGTTACATATGTTGGTCACAGTGTGGCTGCATTTGGTGGGCACAGTGAGGTTACATTTGATGGGCACAGTGTGGCTGCATTTGGTGGGCACAGTGTGGCTGCATTTGGTGGGCACAGTGAGGTTACATTTGGTGGGAACAGTCAGGTTACATTTGGTGGGAACAGTGAGGTTACATTTGGTGGGCACAGTGAGGTTACATTTGGTGGGCACAGTGAGGTTACATTTGGTGGGCACAGTGTGGCTACATTTGGTGGGCACAGTGTGGCTGCATTTGGTGGGCACAGTGAGGTTACATTTGGTGGGCACAGTGTGGCTACATTTGGTGGGCACAGTGAGGTTACATTTTGTGGGCACAGTGAGGTTACATTTTGTGGGCACAGTGAGGTTACATTTTGTGGGCACAGTCTGGCTGCATTTTGTGGGCACAGTGAGCTTACATTTGGTGGGCACAGTGAGGTTACATTTGGTGGGCACAGTGAGGTTACATTTGGTGGGCACAGTGTGGCTGCATTTTGTGGGCACAGTGAGGTTACATATGTTGGTCACAGTGTGGCTGCATTTGGTGGGCACAGTGAGGTTACATTTGGTGGGCACAGTGAGGCTGAATTTGGTGGGCACGGTGAGGCTGCTTTTGGTGGGCACAGTGAGGCTGCTTTGGTGGGCACCGTGAGGTTACATATGTTGGTCACAGTGTGGCTGCATTTGGTGGGGACAGTGTGGCTGCATTTGGTGGGCACAGTGAGGCTACATTTGGTGGGCACAGTGTGGCTACATTTGGTGGGCACAGTGTGGCTACATTTGGTGGGCACAGTGAGGTTACATTTGGTGGGCACAGTGAGGTTACATTTGGTGGGCACAGTGAGGTTACATTTGGTGGGCACAGTGAGGTTACATTTGGTGGGCACAGTGAGGTTACATTTTGTGGGCACAGTGAGGTTACATTTTGTGGGCACAGTCTGGCTGCATTTTTTGGGCATGGTGAGGTTACATTTGGTGGGCACAGTGAGGTTGCATTTGGTGGGCACAGTGAGGTTACATTTGGTGGGCACAGTGAGGTTACATTTGGTGGGCACAGTGTGGCTGCATTTGGTGGGCACAGTGTGGCTGCATTTGGTGGGCACAGTGAGGTTGCATTTCATGGGCACAGTAAAGGTTACATTTGGTGGGCACAGTGAGGTTACATTTGGTGGGCACAGTGTGGCTGCATTTGGTTGGCACAGTGAAGTTACATTTGGCGTGCTAAATTAAGGTTGCATTTGGTGAGCACAGTGAGGTTACATTTGTGGGCACAGTGTGGCTGCATTTGGTGGGCACATGAGGTTACATTTGGTGGGTACAGTGAGGTTGCATTTGGTGGGTACAGTGAGGTTGCATTTGGTGGGCACAGTGAGGTTGCATTTGGTGGGCACAGTGAGGTTGCATTTGGTGGGCACAGTGTGGCTGCATTTGGTGGGCACAGTGAGGTTACATATGTTGGTCACAGTGTGGCTGCATTTGGTGGGCACAGTGAGGTTACCTTTGGTGGGCACAGTGAGGTTACATATGTTGGTCACAGTGTGGCTGCATTTGGTGGGCACAGTGAGGTTACATATGGTGGGCACAGTGTGGCTGCATTTGGTGGGCACATTGTGGTTACATTTGGTGGGCACAGTGTGGTTACATTTGGTGGGCACAGTGAGGTTACATTTGGTGGGCACAGTGAGGTTACATTTGGTGGGCACAGTGAGGTTACATTTGGTGGACACAGTGAGGCTGAATTTGGTGGACACAGTGAGGCTGAATTTGGTGGACACAGTGAGGCTCCATTTGGTGGACACAGTGAGGCTGCATTTGGTGGACACAGTGAGGCTGTATTTGGTGGACACAGTGAGGCTGCATTTGGTGGACACAGTGAGGCTGCATTTGGTGGACACAGTGAGGCTGCATTTGGTGGACACAGTGTGGCTGCATTTTGTGGGCACAGTGAGGTTACATATGTTGGTCACAGTGTGGCTGCATTTGGTGGGCACAGTGAGGTTACATTTGGTGGGCACAGTGTGGCTGCATTTGGTGGGCACAGTGTGGCTGCATTTGGTGGGCACAGTGAGGTTACATTTGGTGGGAACAGTCAGGTTACATTTGGTGGGAACAGTGAGGTTACATTTGGTGGGCACAGTGAGGTTACATTTGGTGGGCACAGTGAGGTTACATTTGGTGGGCACAGTGAGGTTACATTTGGTGGGCACAGTGAGGTTACATTTGGTGGGCACAGTGTGGCTGAATTTGGTGGGCACAGTGTGGCTGAATTTGGTGGACACAGTGAGGCTGCATTTGGTGGACACAGTGAGGTTACATATGTTGGTCACAGTGTGGCTGCATTTGGTGGGCACAGTGAGGTTACATTTGGTGGGCACAGTGAGGCTGAATTTGGTGGGCACGGTGAGGCTGCATTTGGTGGGCACAGTGAGGCTGCATTTGGTGGGCACAGTGAGGTTACATATGTTGGTCACAGTGTGGCTGCATTTGGTGGGCACAGTGAGGCTACATTTGGTGGGCACAGTGTGGCTACATTTGGTGGGCACAGTGTGGCTACATTTGGTGGGCACAGTGTGGCTACATTTGGTGGGCACAGTGTGGCTACATTTGGTGGGCACAGTGAGGTTACATTTGGTGGGCACAGTGAGGTTACATTTGGTGGGCACAGTGAGGTTACATTTTGTGGGCACAGTCTGGCTGCATTTTGTGGGCACAGTGAGGTTACATTTGGTGGGCACAGTGAGGTTACATTTGGTGGGCACAGTGTGGCTGCATTTGGTGGGCACAGTCTGGCTGCATTTGGTGGGCACAGTGAGGTTTCATTTGGTGGGCACAGTGTGGCTGCATTTGGTGGGCACAGTGTGGCTGCATTTGGTGGGCACAGTGTGGCTGCATTTGGTGGGCACAGTGAGGCTGCATTTGGTGGGCACAGTGAGGCTGCATTTGGTGGGCACAGTGTGGTTACATTTGGTGGGCACAGTGAGGTTACATTTTGTGGGCACAGTGAGGTTACATTTTGTGGGCACAGTCTGGCTGCATTTTTTGGGCACGGTGAGGTTACATTTGGTGGGCACAGTGAGGTTGCATTTGGTGGGCACAGTGAGGTTACATTTGGTGGGCACAGTGTGGCTGCATTTGGTGGGCTCAGTGTGGCTGCATTTGGTGGGCACAGTGAGGTTGCATTTCATGGGCACAGTAAAGGTTACATTTGGTGGGCACAGTGAGGTTACATTTGGTGGGCACAGTGTGGCTGCATTTGGTTGGCACAGTGAAGTTACATTTGGCGTGCTAAATTAAGGTTGCATTTGGTGAGCACAGTGAGGTTACATTTGTGGGCACAGTGTGGCTGCATTTGGTGGGCACAGTGAGGTTACATTTGGTGGGTACAGTGAGGTTACATTTGGTGGGTACAGTGAGGTTGCATTTGGTGGGCACAGTGAGGTTGCATTTGGTGGGCACAGTGAGGTTGCATTTGGTGGGCACAGTGTGGCTGCATTTGGTGGGCACAGTGAGGTTACATATGTTGGTCACAGTGTGGCTGCATTTGGTGGGCACAGTGAGGTTACATTTGATGGGCACAGTGAGGTTACATATGTTGGTCACAGTGTGGCTGCATTTGGTGGGCACAGTGAGGTTACATATGGTGGGCACAGTGTGGCTGCATTTGGTGGGCACATTGTGGTTGCATTTGGTGGGCACAGTGTGGTTACATTTGGTGGGCACAGTGTGGTTACATTTGGTGGGCACAGTGAGGTTACATTTGGTGGGCACAGTGAGGCTGAATTTGGTGGACACAGTGAGGCTGAATTTGGTGGACACAGTGAGGCTGAATTTGGTGGACACAGTGAGGCTGAATTTGGTGGACACAGTGAGGCTGAATTTGGTGGACACAGTGAGGCTGCATTTGGTGGACACAGTGAGGCTGCATTTGGTGGACACAGTGAGGCTGCATTTGGTGGACACAGTGAGGCTGCATTTGGTGGACACAGTGAGGCTGCATTTGGTGGACACAGTGAGGCTGCATTTGGTGGACACAGTGTGGCTGCATTTTGTGGGCACAGTGAGGTTACATATGTTGGTCACAGTGTGGCTGCATTTGGTGGGCACAGTGAGGTTACATTTGGTGGGCACAGTGTGGCTGCATTTGGTGGGCACAGTGTGGCTGCATTTGGTGGGCACAGTGAGGTTACATTTGGTGGGAACAGTGAGGTTACATTTGGTGGGAACAGTGAGGTTACATTTGGTGGGAACAGTGAGGTTACATTTGGTGGGAACAGTGAGGTTACATTTGGTGGGAACAGTGAGGTTACATTTGGTGGGCACAGTGAGGTTACATTTGGTGGGCACAGTGAGGTTACATTTGGTGGGCACAGTGAGGTTACATTTGGTGGGCACAGTGTGGCTACATTTGGTGGGCACAGTGAGGTTACATTTGGTGGGCACAGTGAGGTTACATTTGGTGGGCACAGTGAGGTTACATTTGGTGGACACAGTGTGGCTGCATTTTGCGGGCACAGTGAGGTTACATATGTTGGTCACAGTGTGGCTGCATTTTGCGGACACAGTGAGGTTACATATGTTGGTCACAGTGTGGCTGCATTTGGTGGGCACAGTGAGGTTACATTTGGTGGGCACAGTGAGGCTGAATTTGGTGGGCACGGTGAGGCTGCATTTGGTGGGCACGGTGAGGCTGCATTTGGTGGGCACAGTGAGGTTACATATGTTGGTCACAGTGTGGCTGCATTTGGTGGGCACAGTGAGGCTACATTTGGTGGGCACAGTGTGGCTACATTTGGTGGGCACAGTGTGGCTACATTTGGTGGGCACAGTGAGGTTACATTTGGTGGCCACAGTGAGGTTACATTTGGTGGGCACAGTGAGGTTACATTTGGTGGGCACAGTGAGGTTACATTTTGTGGGCACAGTGAGGTTACATTTTGTGGGCACAGTCTGGCTGCATTTTGTGGGCACAGTGAGGTTACATTTGGTGGGCACAGTGAGGTTACATTTGGTGGGCACAGTGAGGTTACATTTGGTGGGCACAGTGTGGCTGCATTTGGTGGGCACAGTCTGGCTGCATTTGGTGGGCACAGTGAGGTTACATTTGGTGGGCACAGTGTGGCTGCATTTGGTGGGCACAGTGTGGCTGCATTTGGTGGGCACAGTGTGGCTGCATTTGGTGGGCACAGTGTGGCTGCATTTGGTGGGCACAGTGTGGCTGCATTTGGTGGGCACAGTGAGGCTGCATTTGGTGGGCACAGTGTGGCTGCATTTGGTGGGCACAGTGAGGTTACATTTGGTGGGCACAGTGTGGCTGCATTTGGTGGGCACAGTGAGGTTACATTTGGTGGGCACAGTGTGGCTGCATGTGACCGGGGGGGACATGCAGGAAGACAGTGAGATCAGCAACACTGCAGCACACCAGTGTGAGTCCACATCATAGGACCAGCTACTGCACATGCTGCTGAAAGAAACTTCCTTATCTGTAGAGAGGGGGAGGGGCTGACCATAGCTCACTTACTTGGAAGGAAGGACCCAGCACGGGGCTCAGATATCACAGCTTCCACAGCGTCCCATAGAAAGCACTGTCTGCTCTGTTTAAATGTTCCCGCCCACACATCCTATTCAGACGCAGCACATAGGCTGCTCAGAGTGTGGGCGGGCACAGAGAGAGAGGGGGCTGGAGGAGGCGGAGCGGATCCACCCTCTTCCATTCGGCTGTGCTCACAATGGACACAGACTGTCAGCTCAGAAGCCGGGGACAGCACTGTGACAGGACAGATGTCCGCTCACAGCACAAACGTTCCTGCGCTTCTGGGCTGTTATCCAGCCCTGTCAGCCTCCCTCCGGACCGAGCAGTAACATGTGGCCAACTGCGGAACTGCACATCATGTGCACTTCCCAGCTCAGCTGGCAGCACATCAGCCTTTTTATAGCGAATCAGAGCAGCCCAGGGGGAAAATGCATCCCTGCCCCCCAGCCCAGCCCGCCCCTGTCAGCTACTATAGGTGGGTGGGCAATATACAGCACACACCTGTATTCTGCAACCTGTACATAGCACACGCATGTATTCTGCAACCTGTACATAGCACACGCCTGTATTCTGCAACCTGTACGTTGCAAACACCTGTATTCTGCAACCTGTACGTTGCAAACGCCTGTATTCTGCAACCTGTACATTGCAAACGCCTGTATTCTGCAACCTGTACATTGCAAACGCCTGTATTCTGCAACCTTTACATTGCAAACGCCTGTATTCTGCAACCTGTACATAGGGCACGCCTTTATTCTGCAACCTGTACATTGCAAACGCCTGTATTCTGCAACCTGTACATAGGGCACGCCTGTATTCTGCAACCTGTACATAGGGCACGCCTGCATTATGCAACCTGTACATAGTGCACGCCTGTATTCTGCTACCTGTACATAGCACATGCCTGCATTCTACAACCTGTACTTAGCACACACCTGTATTCTGCAACCTGTACATAGCAAATGCCTGTATTCTGCTACCTGTACATAGCACATGCCTGCATTCTACAACCTGTACTTAGCACACACCTGTATTCTGCAGCCTGTACATAGCAAACGCCTGTATTCTGCTACCTGTACATAGCACATGCCTGCATTCTACAACCTGTACTTAGCACACACCTGTATTCTGCTACCTGTACATAGCACACGCCTGCATTCTGATACCTGTACATAGCACATGCCTGTATTTTGCAACCTGTACATAGCACATGCCTGTATTCTGCTACCTGTACATAGCACATGCCTGTATTCTGCTACCTGTACATAGCACATGCCTGTATTTTGCAACCTGTACATAGCACACGCCTGTATTCTACAACCTGTATATAGCAAACGCCTGTATTCTGCAACCCCCCTATCAGGTCAGCTACACTATACCTGGGTGGGGGTGAACACAGCAACCCTTCTTTATCTGACAGACCAGCACAGTAAGGATGGCAGGGCAGACACGCTCCTCCAGCCTCTTCTCACAACCCACACACCCCCTATCACCAGCTCACCTCGGGCTCTCAGCTTCAGCTGGGGAGGTTTAGACTTCGGAAGAAGGTGTGGACACAATGTGTAACAGCAGCCCCACCCCCGCTCTGAACGATGACACACCCAGCTCCGCTGCTAAGCAGTGGTGGGTGGAGGTAGCAGGGGAAAACAGAAACCAGACCATGCTATTTTGACCACAGCGCTGGGGGTGTTCCAGCTGACAAAAAAACTACTAAACAGAGCCCCCAGAGCCAGGCATGTCCTTAGAATTTTGTCAGACAGTGTCACCCAACCTGGGTGCAGAGTGAACCCCCATAGCAATGCCACCCGGCCACTGACACCCCAGATGTGTGGCACCCGGGACGGAACGAACGCCCCACCCTTGCTTGGTATGCCTCTGTGGTATGGGTACCACAGAAATTTCGAGAATTAGCCAGCAGCACAAATCCATTGACTAGGAACACATTTAGGATATGGGATGGACTGAGTAGACTATACTACTGGGAATATAACGCACCTTTAATTTCTTTATTAGACACTAATTATTTTAAGCCAGGGAAAAGGGATTATGTAGATTTCTCCAGATGGGCAAAAAAGAGGAAATATTACTGCGGTATGTGATGAAAGGGTATAGAATATGCACGTTCACTGAAATCACACAAACAATGGGGAAATATGCCATTAGATAGATGGAGGTGCACACAATAACAACACTTTACACAATCACTACCACAACCACTGCGGGGAAAAGGGAACACGAGGCTAATAGAGAAGCTGTTTAGTTCCTCCTTGTGCTCAAAGCAAAATATATCCAGAATATATAAAATACTGGTAAAGGAAACAGAACCTAAATATCCACCTGTAGCACCAATCCCGAAGGAGCTGCTGGTTTGATTGGGCATACTGTTACCTTCTTCTCCTCAATTCACGTCTAGGGGTGTCCCGTGGAAGATGGCCCAGTAACTTGAGAGACTGACGACAGATCCGCATAAAGGGATTTTATTTGCAAAAACGTAGACAACGAACAGTCTCTTAAATTAGGATAAGAGGGTCAGGAGGAAAGTTCAGGTACTCTTAAGCCGCGTACACACGGGCGGACTGTCTGGCCAACTTAGTCCGTCAGACAATCCGACGGACAGTCCGTCATACTTTCGAATGAACGGACTTGACCACACACACCACTTTTTGAGCGGACTAATACGGCGTACTAAGTCCGCCATACTATCCGCCCTACTTTTGAAATGAACGGACTCGCCCACACACGCGGAGGAAAGTCCGCTCATTTCGAGCGCGTCTCCAGGTAGGCGGGGCCCGCGAGGGAGACGTCGCTGACCCCGCCGCCTGGTATGGACTTAAAGGGGAACCCCAACGCCGAAAAAAATCAGCGTGGGGGTCCCCCCCAAGTCCACAACAGACCCTTGTCCGAGCACGCTACCCGGCTGGCCAGGAAAGGGGGGGCGAGCGAGCGCCCCCCCCTCCTAAACCGTACCAGGCCGCGTGCCCTCAACATGGGGGGGGTGCCTTGGGGAAGGGGGGGCCGCGCGTCCCCCCCACCCCAAAGCACCTTGTCCCCATGTTGATGAGGACAAGGGCCTCTTCCCGACAACCCTGGCCGTTGGTTGTCGGGGTCTGCGGGCGGGGGGCTTATCGGAATCCGGGAGCCCCCTATACCGGCCCCCCAACCCTATGTGAATGAGTATGGTGTACAATCTTCTTCTTCTTCTTCTTCTTCGGGTAGCGTGCTCGGACAAGCGTCTGTTGTGGACTTGGGGGGACCCCCACGCCGATTTTTTTCGGCGTTGGGGTTCCCCTTTAAGTCCATACCAGGCGGCGGGGCCAGCGACGTCTCCTTCGCGGGCCCCGCCTACCTGGATACCCGCTCGAGATGAGCGGACTTTTCTCCGGGCGGGAAAAGTCTGCTCATTTCAAAAGTACGGCGGACTGGCATACACACGGGCGGATTGTCCGCCGAAATGCGAGTCCGACGGACAGTATTACGGAAATTCCGAAATACTTAGTCCGCCAGACTGCACGCTGAAAAAGTCCGCTGAAGCCCACACACGAGCGGACTGTCCGCTGAAATGTGTTTCGGCGGACTAAGTTGGCCAGACAGTCCGCCCGTGTGTACGCGGCTTTAGTGTCAAAGTCATTAATGAAGAACTTGCTTACTTTGACTAAATCCAGAGAATAGCCATTCACAGCTGGATGTTCACTCAAGTTAGATAGCCCCAAGGCCCAGCAGCCAACAAGGTGCTTAACTCAGGAATAAGTCTCTGCCACAGACGTTGTTGTAGAACATGTAGGAATAAGTCTCTGCCACAGACGTTGTTGTAGAGCACGTGGAAATTAAACTTGTAGAACACTTGTGTGATTCCTGGATCTTTCAGCCAGCTTGGCGATACCCATGAGACAGGATTCTCTTAGGTACTTCAGCCCCTCCAGGCTCTTGCTAAGAAACCAACCCGTACGTGGCTTTCTTCTGAAGAGTCTTCCCCTGAATAGCTACGAAGTTACTGGGTCTCTCCCAGACCGGAGACGGCACCCAAACATCTCATAATCTTTATTTAGTTTCCTTGCCTCGGGCTAGGCAGCCCCGAGACAATAAGTAGGGTGGATCCGCACCCCAGGCCATAGCCTTCCTGGGGGCTGGTCAGGAGGACCAGGTCCATGGAGTCAGAACATCCTTCTGGACCGGAACCAAACCATGTGACGTCTGCATCTTAAGTACCCTCTCCCGGAAAGCACAGCAAGAGCGCCAATTCCACTGGGCGGGCTCCGAGAGAGAGTAATCTTAAAGCACCCAACCAGACTGTGGTTCCATGCCTGTCAGAAGAGATAGTGCCCCCCTGTGGCCAGGCTGAACATCCTATAGCCCAGTCAGACTGATGCTGAGGTCCCAATTTAAAACAATTGTACCCAAACCAAACTGTAGTTCAGGTGTAACCTTAAATTTCAAAAACATAGCGCGTGCTCTTCAGGAGGCGGCGCTACACACCTTATTTGGGGGAGGAGGAAATAGGAGCTCTCCGAGATGAGGAACATAGAGGAATATTTTAAGATCAGCCTATTTTGCTACAAGTGATGCTCAGACAATGGAGATGTGCTTTAAATTATTGGCAAGATGGTATGTGACGTCACAGAGGGCATGGCGGTCCAGAGCGGATGTCCCCCCAACATGCTGGAGGCGATGTGATGCGCCATGGACCTTTGCGCACCTGTGGTGGGAATGCATAAAAATCCAGCTTTATTGGGAGGGAATTATTAGGGTGATATACCAAATAACACATTCAGATGGATCCCTGAAAATGCCTGTTCTATGACATGGAAAAAAATTGTGGCTCAGTACAGGAATACCTTAGTTCCATACCTATTAAATGCAGCAAAAAGCCTGATCCCGAGATGGTGGAGAACTCCAGAAGTGGCAACTATGAAGAAGTGGGTAGCAAAGGTGGACTGGTTGAGATGAATACAGACACATAGTAGAGGACTCCCTAGAGCAGCCTTTCTAAACCTTTTCAACACAGAGGAACCTTTGAAATCATTCTCCAGTCACGGGGAAACCCCTGCTAGAAATTAGAAATCTACAACTCGTGATACATTGGTGTGATGGTCAGTGGGAAGAATGGTCCTTACACTTGTGGTCATTGGGAAGAATTACCTCCTTACAGATAGGTAAAAAGATCAATTGTGTCGGTGGGAACTTATCCAAGAGGCAAAAATGGCCCAATGCTGAAGGAACCCCTAGCAACCTCTGGAGGAACCCTGGTTGAGAATCACTGCCCTAGAGGCATACTATAGCACATGGGGGAAATGGTTAAAGTTCAAAAAATCTTTGGAATATACGATTATGGCAGATGCCTAAAGGGGGCAAGTGAAATAAGGGAGGGCAAAGTGTAAAACGAGAGATGACAAGACCTGAGTGAGGGAAGTATTGCCTAATGCCGCGTACAAACGATCAGAATTCCGGCCAGAAAAAGACTGATAAGAGCTTTTCCAACTTGAGTGAACATCCAGTTGTGAATGGCTATTCTCTGGATTTAGTCAAAGTAAGCAAGTCCTCCATTAATGACTTTGACACTAATTCCGCGTACACACGATTGGAATTCCGGCCAGAAAAAGACAGATGAGAGCTTTTCATCGGAAAATGCGACCGTGTGTGTGCTCCATCGGAATTTAGCTGTCCGAATTTCCGCCAGCCAAAAATTGATAGCATGTTCTCAATTTTCCCAACGGAAAAACTTTCTATCGGTAATTCTGATCGTGTGTATGCAATTCTGACACGCATGCTCAGATTCAACTACGAGACAGAAGCTATTGGCTACTGGCTATTGAACTTCCTTTTTCTAGTCGTGTCGTACGTGTTGTACGTCACTGCGTTATAAATAATCGGAATTTGGTGTGACCGTGTGTAGGCAAGACAGCTTCAGCCGAATACCGTCGGAATTCCATTGGGAAAACAATCAGAGCTTTATCCGTCGAGAATTCCAATCGTGTGTACGCGGCATAAGAGGGACAGGGAGATGGGGGGAGGGAGGGGGGCCCCATGAGAACTGAGGAGAGAGAGAGAGGAAGAGACTGAATTAGGGGGGTAAGTATGTTTTTTTTTTGTTTTGTTTTTTTCTTTCCTTTTAGGGGAGGGGGTTTGGGGATTTGGATAAGGTATATGTTGTAGTGAAATGATGCAATGTGGAAGTTGAAGGACAGATATACTTATCTATATTGTAATGGTGTGCTTTTCTATGAATCTAATAATAATAATAAAAAGATAATATATAAAAAAAACTGGTTCCGGGGCAGAGCCTTGGGGCACCCCACTTACCACTCCAGACCAGTCTGAGTACACGTTAGACGTGCAATTGGTTTCAGTCCGAATACAAATTCGGCCAAATTTTTGGGTTATTCAGAGATTCATATATATCCAAATCTCGGAATGAAATAGTAACTAATTTTGTTAAAATCCATTCAAATTTGTTTTTACTTGTTTTCTAATGAATTCCAACTTTTCAGAATGATTAGAATTCGGATTGGTTGAAAAACGATTGACCAATCCGAATTCTCTGTAAAGAATAGCTGGTTGTTAAGCAGTGGGCCGGAAAGCTGGCCGCCCGCGTCCTTCACAACCACGAGTCATCATCTGTCAGCGGGCTTCACCACATATAGATGAATGTAAAGAAAATAATGCTGGGCATAGAAAGTGTTAAAAAAAATGTGGGGTTCGATCCCAAAATCCATACCAAACCCTTACTGGAGCACACAGCCTGGCAGGTCAGGAAAGGGGTGGGGGGCGAGTGAGTGTTCCCCTTCCTGACCCATATCAGGCCACATGCCCTCAACTCGGGGGGGTGGGTGTTTTAGCGCAAGGTTGGCTCTGCCCCCCCACCCCAAAGCAACTTGTCCCCATGTTGATGGGAAAAGTGTCTCTTACCGACAACCCTGGTCTTTGGTTGTGGGGACCTGCTGGGGGGCTTATCAAAATCTAAAAGCCCTCTTTTATAAGGGGCCCCCCATGTGAATGAGTATAGGATACATAGTACCCCTACCCATTCACCAAATGTGTCAAAAAGTAATAAAAACAGCGTTTTTAACAGATCTTATAAAAAAAAAAAAAAAAACAGTGTCCCCCAATGTAGATCCATTGTCAATCACGTCGCCCGCCGACCGGAAACAGAACAAAACAAAAAATACGCTGTCGCCATCATGGAGGCCATCTGCCTACTGCAGAATCCTCCGCCTGACATTTCTTATATAGGTGAGGGGCATTTCTGGGCCTTGTGGGTTACTGCAGAACTCGGATCCCAAACATATCACAGATTGCTCAGTCTTTATATGTAATAACATGTAGAAAAGTGACACATTCTAAGCTCACAGATGAACAGAAATGAGCCGTAGAGACATTATAAACAGCGATTCTGACAAGTCCATGGTTAGCCTTCCCTGACTATAAGAAAGATTATTATGTGTTCTGTCATGAGGCAACCAATCAGACATCAGGAGTGGCGGTGTTTCATCAGATTAGACGATCCATCAGAATGTGTAACAGAAGTGACGTTACATCGCTGCCATCTTGCTACACCCCTCACTCCTCCATAGTAAGGATACACTGAGAAGGGGGAAAGCGGACATCTTGTTACACCCACCGGAGTGTTTCATTTTACATTTATTTTTAACAGTAAAGTGAGTTTATATAGTAAAATACAGAACACCGTCTGACTGGTAAGATGTTGAATTTTAAAAGCACAGGTTTCTCACAGGTTTTCTAATCTGACAGAAGTTTGTTGCTTTTAAAAATTCAACATCTAAACATTCAGAGTCCTAAGTCCTATATTTCAGTATATATACTCACTTTATTCCTAAAAATAAGTGTAGCGGCCATAACCCATTGCAGGGCGGCCTTGAGTTATTGGGCTAACCGGTTACCTTCTCCTGGCCTGCTCTTCCACGGCTAGGGGTTCCCAGGGTTGATACCCAACGACTTGAACAGGGTTGATACCCAACAACTGACACAGATGAAGTCCTCTTAAGAAGGTTTTATTTTGCAGTAAGAACTCTCAAATAACACTTGTGTAGAAAATCGGACTGGGACTTTTCATTTTTTAACTCCTTTTTACATTACATGTTTTACTCCCTTGAGTGAGGGTGGGACTGGTGCACTCTGGTTTCCACTTCGGGGTTGCGATGTGCCTAGTTCGCTTCCCCCGCCCATCTCTTTGCTGACGGGGGGTGAGACATGACCTCTGCGCATCGGTGTCATGGCAACACGCTCTGCACGCAGCGTCATTTGACGTTGTGTTGTAGAAGGTAGTGGTTTTTTTCATCACACGCCTCTGCGTTGGGTGGGCAGGCATCCACCGCGATCGTCAGTTCATGGAGGAAGTGTCCCCTCATCCTTGCACGCTGTTCCGTCGTTTCATGGCACTGGCGTGAACACGCCCCGGATCCAGGGTGTGTCAGTGGCGGGCTTTATTGCTCAGTTCCTGCACTATTGCTGGCTGGGAATGTCCAACTTGCACAACTCTTCACAAACCCTAAGAAAATACATCTGTTACACTTTGGTTATTTAAATGTGTCACTTTCTAGTCAATCACACTTTTTAGCGATCACATTTACACTCTCATGGCACTAACAATTTTATTCATTCATAACGGTATCATTAGCCTACATATATTAATTACTACACTTCGCTTCATTAATTACCGCACATTTTTTATTTCTATCATTAGAATTGCAAGTTCACGGTGGTATCTTTGTACATTCCCGAGCGATGATGCAGGGTGGTGTTCCGGTAATTGTGTCGGCTGTTTTTTCCTGGTCCGGGGTTCACCCATTTGGGGGATGTTCTTTGCCTCAACCCCGGTTGAGACCATATGTAGCCCAGACCACCATTAAATTTCACCCTAGGAGTTTTGATCCCATCTTTTGGCATTTAGTGAGTATTCTGGAAACTATATATCTCTTTAGATCTACCCTCTACCCAAATAGAGGATTCCCTATGTTATTTAATTATTTATTTATTTATTTTCAGCCCATATCTGTATGCATCTGACTCCTGAAGATTGGCACAAAACCGGGGCGCATGCGCGGCGGCTCCATGGACGGTCGCATGTCCTGAGAGCTCCGCTCCGCTCCGACCCGCCGACTCCGCCACAGCTAACAATAGCCGGAGATTGACACCGCCGATCACCCCCGCGGCATCCCGAGGCTCCGACCGATCGATCCGCATGAACGGGAATACAGCCAGACGCTGTCTGTCGAACCAACTGGCCTCCGATCCACAGCCTGCGGCCTACCCTAAGATGGCGACCGCCCGAGCAGCACGAGGCCTTCAGCAGGATCCGGACGAATCCATCGCCGATCCGCCCTCCGCAACTCCATAACGTGAGGTGTACCATCTACAGACTGTGAGTACCTTGCATCCGCCCATATTGTCTCCCTCCTCAACGGAATCTTTATTGGGCAGGACTCTCAATGGCTCCCCACTCACTCCAATGGAGGATATCTCTGCATCCCCAGATCCTTCTAGGGCCCACCTTAAGCCAGGGGTCCCCTCAGACTTTGCATATCTAATGGAAACATTCTCTTCCATGCTCTCCAGAGGCCTAGCCCAAAACGCCTCACAAATTACATCCATAATACAGGCTGACCTGCAGCACTTGGGCTCCAGAATAGAAGCGATTGAGCTAAAAACTGACCAAACGATCGCCATGGCCCAACAAAATACCGACAGAATACAGGACCTGCATGACCAACTTGAGACAGCGTACTCTAAAATTGATGACCTGGAAAACAGGAATTGCAGATATAATTTCAGGCTCAGAGGAATTCCTGAATCATTTAAAGACACAGACTCAGTGATTAAGTCATTTATTAAGAGCCTCCTCCCTGATATCCAGGAGCACAGACTGGAACTTGACCGTGCTCACAGGGCACTGCAACCCCCCCGACAAGATGGTCTGCCTAGAGACATTGTTGTCAAACCACATTTTTTCAAAGTCAAAGAAGATGTAATGCGCAAGGCCAGGGAATCCGACACACTTTCCTTTCAAGGACATCCAGTACAAGTGTTCGCTGACCTCTCGCCCTACACCATCCAGAGGAGGAGATCCTTGAAGCCTCTCCTACAGGTCCTGTCCCAGAAATCCATTCCATACAAATGGGCATTTCCATTTCGACTCTCTTTCTCATACCAGAATAAATCTTACAGTTTTGCTTCCTTTGTTGACGGCGAACGCGTATTGCTGCGCCTGGGCCTCATTTCTACCTCCCCTGTCCTCCCGTTGGATCCGAAACTCCCGCTTTCCACGAAGAGACCTCCACCAACGAGCCCTCCCAAACCTCTCTGGCAGAAACAACAGGCAAAACGCTCGAAAGACGGACACCCTCCCTGAGAACATTCCATCCTCAGGTCCTTTTCAATTTTTTACGGCCTACCTGCCCTTTTTGTCGCTTTTTCCTACTTGCTGGGTAGTGCCGCATACTGGGTGACAGCATATACCCGGTCTGAGACCTCATATCTGACTTACCCTTTACTTTACAGGCAATGCAGCTTATTGTTTGTTATTTAAGTTCCCGGCTTCTGTGGGGCGTGTTCCTTGGGACCCCTCTCCGTCCCCCCCTGTTCTGGTGGGGCGGAGGGGGATTCCGGAGCCCGTTTGGGGCTGGGAGCAATATGACAGCCCCAAAGACAATCCTTTCCTGAGCTATTAATGAATAGTGGCTCACCTTGAAGTATAATTCTGATGGGTTATTTGCTACTTGGGGTTTTTCTTTTTTTCTTGGCTACTTGTATTTGGCTTTTCTTTTTAGTTTTTAGTAGTTGGGTTTACTTACCCCTCCGAACCAGTCAATCCTCCACATAGCTCAGGGGTTTTTCATTTTATTGGCGGATGGGTCGGAGCGGCTGCTCCGCGCCTCCCCTCTCTCTTAGAGTGGCTTTTTTCCCCTCTCTGAGACCTATTTTGAGAGGACCCCTATTTTTGGGGTTTCTCTTCCTCTATTTTGGTTTTTTCTCCCCTTTTTATTTTTTCTCCCCACCCCTATTTTTTTATTATTATCTGATGATGTTCTGTGTATGTGACATGGGCTGGGGTGCAGCCTCCCCACCCAGTCGGAAGACTTCGGTCTTGATTAGGTTGCATTTTTGCACTGTGCTTTGTTTCTGTAATATGTTATGTTACAAATTGCAATTGGTGGTTCTAATGTTTTATATTCTCTTCTCAGGTGCCTCGATTTCTTCTCTTCTTGCTTTCTCTGTCCCCGCTTTTCACCCCCCCTACAGGTCTTCCAGACACCAGGATCCTCCCCCGTCATTTTGTTCCCGGAATCAAATGGTTGAGTCGCCCATCCTCAGCTTCTCCCCTCGGGGATTCAGGGTAAGATCCGTCCACACAAAGCAGTTCTTTCCAACTCTGGTCCGTGGCCTCTGATCCCAAACCACTCAACAATCTGAAGATTGTTACACACAATGTACAGGGCCTAAACTCGCCGGTCAAACGCCGGAAAGCTTTTAACCTTTACCATTCCCAACGCTTAGATGTCTTGCTATTACAGGAAACTCACTTCCCAACATCTTTCAACCCTTCTTTTCTATCTGGGCATTTCCCCCAATTTTTCCTTTCTAAGGCTAGTAATAAGACAAAGGGTGTTGCTATCTGTTTTGGCAAAAATGTAGGCTTTTCTCACGCTTCCACATTTAGTGATAAAGAGGGCAGGTACATCTTGGTCAAGGGCACTATTGAGGGCTCGGTGTATTCCTTTATTTCATATTATGCCCCAAATAAAAACCAGGCGGGTTTCTTTTCCTCCATGTTGTCCACTCTTAGCCCTATGCTGGAAGGGAGGGTTGTCATGGGAGGGGATACTAACCTTCCCTTTGACCATTCTCTGGATAAATCATCTAGGGGAGTCCCCAACTCGCGGAGACCCCCGAGACAGAGCACTAAAATTGCCTCCTCATTGTATTCCCTGGGATTGGTGGACATCTGGAGGGAACTAAACCCTAGAACAAAAGACTACACCCACTTTTCCGCCCCACACCAACTTTACACAAGAATCGACCACATCTTCCTTCAATCACGTGACATTCAAACCGCCTCTAAAGCATTGATTAGAGACTCTCCCATTTCTGACCACTCTATGGTCATAGTTCATTTATTACGAACTTATGACTCGGGACGCCGGTTTACTTGGCGGCTAAATGAGGCCCTTTTAAGTGACATGGCTAATTGTGTCTCCATTCAAAGAGATATCCAAGAGTATTTCGTACTGAATGACACTGACTCGATTTCCCCAGAATCCTTATGGGCGGCCCACAAGGCAGTGATCAGGGGTAAGATTATCCAACTCTCTACACAGCTTAAGAAGGGGCGGAAGAGCGAAATAGACAGACTCACCAGGGAATTTCATTCCCTCAGTAAGGCACATAAACGCAACCCTACCAGGGCGTCACTACTTGCCTGCGAAACTGCTAGAACTGCATTAAACTTAGCTCTTACCACTGCGGCGGAGAAACAACTGAGATGGTCGGGATCCCGCTTCTACTCCCAAACAGACAAAATAGGACCCAAACTGGCATTAAAGTTAACCCCGAGACCGCGTCTCCACGCTTTCACCAAAATTCGTGTTCTCTCGGGTGATCTATCCAACAACCCTCTCAGTATCATGGAAACATTTCACAAATTTTATAGTTCCCTATATAAGGAGATTAGCCCTGACACCTCTCCCCAGTTAGATGAATTTTTGGACTCAGTCCCTCTACCGAGGCTCTCTTCGGAACATTCGGATCTCCTAGAAGATCCAATTTCTGAAGCGGAAGTTCTGGGAGTCATATCACACCTAAAACAGAACTCGGCCCCTGGCCCGGATGGCTTTTCAGTGGGGTACTACAAAAAATTTGCGACAACACTCGCACCTTTCATGGCCAAATTCTACAATTCGCTCAGGTCTGGGTCTCCCCTGGACAAAGCCCTGAACCTGGCTTACATTTCCGTTATTCCAAAACCGGGCAAAGACTCCACAGTAGTATCAAATTTTCGTCCTATCTCTCTAATCAATAACGACATCAAGATCTTTACGAAAATTCTTTCTAACAGACTTTCGTCCTTTATTGCCCAATATATCCACAAAGACCAGGTGGGCTTTGTCCCGGGGAGACAAGGACCAGACCAAGTTAGGAGAACAGTGGATATAATATCGCTACTTAACTCGCGCTGGGATGGGGGTCCCAGCCAAGAGGGATTCCTACTATCAGTAGATCTACAAAAAGCCTTTGATACCATCTCGTGGTCCTACTTATTCAATGTACTACAGAGATGGGGCTTTGGTCCACATTTTTTACATTCACTGCGATCTCTATATTCGGCCCCGTCTGCTCAAGTCAGGCTTCAAGGATGCTTTTCGGACCCCCTCGTAATAGAGAAAGGTACTAGACAAGGTTGCCCCCTATCTCCTCTCCTATTTGTTATAGCGATCGAAACCTTAGCCATAACCATTAGGAATCACCCTGATATTACAGGAGTTAGATGTGGAGGCCAAGAACACAAATGTGCGCTATTCGCAGACAATTTATTATTATATGTTACCTCCCCTCTGATCTCCACTCCTAACGTCTTCTCTGTACTAGACGCTTTTGGCAAGGTCTCGGGTCTATGCGTTAATCCAGCGAAGTCTCTAGCACTTAACGTTACAGTCCCCGCAGAACGTCTCGAAAGCTTGCAGAACCATTTTCCTTTTGCTTGGTGCCAGTCATCTCTCCCATATCTCGGGGTGAACATCTCCCCCTCAATAGACTCCCTATACGCCCACAACTACCCTGCAGTCTTCAAGAGGATCACATCAGACCTCCTGAGCTGGGAAAAGCTACACATATCCTGGTTGGGCCGTATTAATGCAATTAAGATGACCCTTCTTCCACGACTCCTTTACCTGTTCAGATCTCTCCCTATTCCATTAAGAAAAGCCCAATTACAACCTCTGCAAACCAGAATTCTCCAGTTCGTATGGTATCCGAAGGGCAGGCGCTGCTCGAATCACATTTTATACAGATCGAGATCCCAAGGAGGTCTGGCCCTACCGAACCTCTGGTGGTACTATCAATCGGCGCAACTCGCACAATTAGCAACAGTTTACTCTAAAGGCCCGAAACCTGATTGGGTTGGAATTGAACGTCAGGCTATCCCCCGCCATACTATCGATTACATCATTTGGTCCTCGCCCAAACTCCGACCCCCAATCCTATCCCCTACACTATCACACTCTATTGCCCTATGTGACCAACTACATAAACAACCGGCTCTTGTCTCTGCCCTCCGCCCTCTCACACACATGTTCCACAACCCCTCCTTTCCCCCGGGAATGAATATTCTAGCATTTAGCTGGTGGCTCAACAAAGGCCTTTTTAGGATTGGCGACTTCTTTACCCCGGCGGGCCCCGTTACAGCAGCATACTGCACCAGTAAACTCCAAATGCCACCGTCTGAACGATATAGACTCTCACAACTGTTACACTTTCTCCACTCACTCTGGCCCAAGAAGACCATTCCCCCCCGAGCTACCCCTTACAAAGCCTGGTGTTCTGAGGCTGCGGACCAGAGGGGAGGGATTTCAATCATATATGCCTCCTTGGCTACTGCGTCCTCCAAGCCCTCCTATGCTTTGGCCTGGGAGGCAGACTTGGATATTTCCTGGGATCAGAAAGTGTGGTTTGCAAACTTTCAGCGTTCCTTTAAACGGATCTGCAATGTTTCACTGATAGAAGCGAACCTTAAGGTCTTGACCAGGTGGTATAGAGTCCCTGTCATCCTTGCCAGGTACTATACTAATGCCTCACCGCTGTGCTTTAGGAAATGTGATCATTGGGGCTCCATGCTTCATATATGGTGGTCTTGCCCGAAAATCCGGGGTCTGTGGAACAGGGTCTTCCATCTGATCCGTAAGGTAACATCAGTCCAGGTCCCGCAGACTCCGGAGATAGCGATTCTCAACCTCAAAATAGACAAGATAGACAAACACACCCAAGCTTTGATTTTCTTTATCCTATTAGGGACCAAGATTACTATCGCGGCCCACTGGAAGAAGCCCAGTGTTCCATTCGCAGCGGTGAGGCACAAAATATCCTGGATCATGGCTCAAGAAAAGATGGTCAGCATCACCTTAGACAAAACCTGAACCTTCGAATGCATCTGGGAACCCTGGGCGAAATATTGCCACATCTCCCTGGTCCCGGGAGTTCCCCCGGCCTGATCTCCCAATCCGGAGGTCCTGGATATTTCCTCCTGCTGCTTCCCCTTTCGCCCCACACTCTGTCCTTTATCTCTATTCCCTTTTCTTTTTCCTTTCTACCTTTCACTTGTCTTCGCTTCTTTCATTCTCTGTTTTTGGAGATCCTCTACCTCTGAGAACCGAGGTACCTGATTAGGGCAGAGTTTGACCATTTCAGTTTGTTTCGTATTTTATTAGCTCTTCTGGTATATACGTCACGTCCTCCCAATTACCTGAAGTTGGACGAATATTTCATGGTTCATAATTGCTGGGGGACCCTTTTTAAGTTTGCAACCAGTCTTCTTCCCTTATTCTCCCTCTTGTTTGTAAGATACATTTAGGCTAGCATTGGCTTCCTAGCCTCCTCTTTTTTTAGGCGGCTGATGGCGCGTGGGGGGGGAGGGGAGTCGGGGCCTTCCCCTCCGCAGCAAGATCCCTGCAGGGGCGGAGGGGGGGTCTCGCTCTCGCCTCCTCACTCGTTCTCCAGCTGATGGTGCATGGCCTGCCTTCTTTTTTCTTTATATGGTGACACACTTGAGTAGGCACGCTAGGGCCAGGTCCATTTTCTCTCTGGTTGTCATATTCATAGGCTTCGTGGTTAGCTCCGCCTGACACATTCATCCAGACTTGCTACATTCCCTCATGTACTTTCTATGTTGCTTGTTATATGTTGTAAAGATGACATTCTGCATTTTGAATTTTGCTTACACCTACTGGCTGATGTTACTGTTTAACACCTGTTACTAAAAATAAAAAACTATTGAAAGAAGATTGGTACAAAACCATGAAATGCGTAGAGTTGACATGTAATGGATGCCCTTTTTTTTATAACCACTAAATCTATTGTTCTGTTGATTCTTTATATATATATATATATATATATATATATATATATATATATATATATATAGCTGTATTAACTACATTAATAGCCTTCTGTATACTTTATTAATTTTATTGTTTGCATCATCATGTCCAATGATCAATTATATTAAATATTTTATAAGAATATTACTTTGGAAATCTTGTGATTAGGGTATTATTATGAGTATTATTAAATTATTGATATAGTTGTGATTCCGTAGAATATGTTACACTATGACCTTATTATTTAGGCATTAGAAACAGCTGATTAATGATTGACTTGCCTAATTTAAAGTCCCAGTCCGATTTTCTACACATGTTTTACCTAATTTAGGGATGGAGGCAAGCCAATATTCTACTAGGATTGGGTCAGGTCACAATTTCTCTTTACATTTTTCTCAAATAACACAGTCTCTTAGGGAACAGAGGGTACGGGGTAAAGAACTCAGGCACCTTGAACTGCAGGTCTAGCAAAGTCTCTACTTCCACCCAGAGAGTAGCCACTCACAGCTGGGTACTTCAAAGCTGAACAGCCAGAGATCATTGCAGTCAGCACGTTGACTCGAAACTTGAACAATCAACTGAAGGTGAACAGGAACCTTTTTCCAACCGTACCTGTAATGTTTCTCGTCTCCTCAATGCTACTGGAAAAATGTGAATTTGTCAATGTCCTTCCCAACTCAGTGACCGGGATGCCAGTGGCCAATTATAGCTCAGGCTGTTTCGTACACGCCCCACACTATATAAGGCCGCCAGCGCAGAGTCCTTGTGTAGTGTTTCGGTGTCTGCAGGAGTTAGTGGGTGTTACATAGTTAGTCAGGTTGAAAAAAGACACATGTCCATCAAGTTCAACCACAAAAAAAAATTAATAATAATATCATACAATCCCATATACCCAATTCTATACCCACAGTTCATCCAGAGGAAGGCAAAAAACCCCAGCAGAGCCATGATCCAATTTGCTAAAGCAGGGGAAAAAAATCCTTCCTGATCCCCCGAGAGGCAATCGGATTTTCCCAGAATCAACTTTACCTATAAATGTCAGTACCCAGTTATATTCTGTACACCTTTCTTAAAGCAATCCACTGAGCTGGCCAGAACCACCTCAGCAGGGAGTCAATTCCACATTGTCACAGCTCTTACTGTGAAGAAACCTTTCCGTATTTGAAGATGAAATCTCTTTTCCTCTAGATGTACAGAGTGCCCCCTTGTCCTCTGTTGACTGTAAAGTGAATAACTCAACACCAAGTTCACTATATGGACCCCTTATATATTTGTACATGTTGATCATATCCCCCCTTAATCTCCTCTTATCAAGAGAGAATAAATTCAGTTCCTCTAATCTTTTCTCATAGCTGAGCTCCTCCATGCCTCTTATCAGTTTGGTTGCCCTTCTCTGCACTTTCTCCAGTTCCCCGATATCCTTTTTGAGAACTGGTGCCCAAAACTGAACGGCATATTCCAGATGAGGTCTTACTAATGATTTGTACAGATAATATCTCTCTCTCTGGAGTCTATACCTCTCTTAATACAGGAAAGGACTTTGCTCGCTTTGGAAACCGCAGCTTGGCATTGCATGCTATTATTGAGCTTATGATCTACCAAAACCCCCAGATCCTTCTCCACTATGGATCCCCCCAGTTGTACTCCCCGTAGCATGTATGATGCATATTCTTAGCCCCCAAGTGCATAACTTTACATTTCTCAACATTAAACCTCATCTGCCACATAGTCGCCCAATTAGACAGAGCATTGAGGTCGGCTTGTAAATTGGAGACATCCTGTAAGGACGTTATTCCACTGCATAGCTCAGTGTCATCTGCAAAGGCGGAAATGTTACTTTTGATCCCAGACCCAATATCATTTATAAAGATATTAAAAAGTAAGGGTCCCAGCACTGAACCTTGGGGTACACCACTGATAACCTTAGATCATTCAGAGTAAGAATCATTAATCCTTACTCTCTGAATTCTGTCTTTTAGCCAGTTTTCTATCCATTTACAAACTGATATTTCCAAACCTGTAGACTTTACCTTACACATGAGCCGTGTGTGTGGAACTGTATCGAAAGCTTTCGCAAAATCCAAGTATACCACGTCCACCGCCCCCCGTCTGTCCAAGTATACCACGTCCACCGCCGCCCCTCTGTCCAACTATACCCCGTCCACCGCCACCCCTCTGTCCAAGGTTTTACTTACCACATTATAAAAAGAAATCAGGTTTGTCTGACAACTTCTATCTTTCATGAATCCATGCTGTCTGTTGCTTAAAATATTTTTTCCTGCAAGAACTCGTCTATGTGGTCTTTTATTAATCCCTCCAGTATCTCCCCAACTATAGAAGCTAAACTAACAGGTCTATAATTACTTGGTAAAGACTTTGTTCCCTTTTTAAATATAGGCACCACATTGGCCCTGCGCCAATCCAGTGGTACTATTCCTGTCATTAATGAGTCCCTAAAAATTAGATACAATGGCTTTGAAATGACGACAGAGCTCAATTCTTTTAGGATCTGTGGGTGGATGCCATCAGGAGCAGGGGCTTTATCCACCTTTATTCTGTCCAAATATTTCTGGACCATATCACATTTGAGCCATTGTGGATTTGGGGCTGTATCACTACCACCCCTTTTATAGACATGAGCTCCCCCATGCTCCTTTGTATACACAGAGCTGAAGAAAGTATTTAATAAGTTAGCCTTCTCTTTGTCCCCAGTCACCCACTCCAGATTATTTTGTAAAGGGCCTACATGCTCAGACTTGACCTTTTTACTATTAATATATTTGAATTTTTTGGGGGTTTGTCCTACTATCTTTTGCAATCTTTCTTTCATTTTGAATTTTTGCATCCTTGATTTCCTTTTTACATATTCTGTTATATTCTTTGTAACATTTAAATGACACTAGCGTTCCTTCATTTTTATATTTTTTAAAAGCTCTTTTTTATAGTTTATAGCTTTTTTAACTTTGGCCGTGAGCCACATCGGTTTTATTTTAGCCTTTTAAACTTATTGCCCATGGGAATATACTTTGCCGTGAGATCACAAACAGTATTTTTGAAGAATTCCCATGTCTGTTCTGTGCCCATTGATGCCAATATTCTCTCCCAGTCTAGGTCCTGGAGAGCAGCCCTCATCCTTGGAAAATTTGTTCTCTTGAAATTAAGTGTTTTTATCTTTCCCGTATGTGATTTTTGCTTACAGCTAACATCAAATGAAATCATGTTATGGTCACTGCTACACAGGTGCTACACAGCTGAACATTAGTAATACACATGGTTTGAGATTACCAGGTCCAACAGAGCATCATTCCTAGTTGGGGCATCAATAAGCTGGACCATAAAATTGTCCTGTAATAGGTTTATAAAGTTTTGCCCTTTAACTGTCCCAGCAGTGCCATTACCCCAGTCAATTTCTGGGTAGTTAAAATCCCCCATTATTATCACTGTCCCAGCCCTTGCAGCCCTTTCTATCTGTGCAAGGAGCTGAGTCTCCAACTCCTCATTAACATTGGGTGGTCTATAACAAACTCCAATGATTAACTTTGAACTACGCGCATCTGTATGCAGTTCCACCCATAATGCTTCAGACCCATCACACTCTCCGTCCACCAGGTCCTCTTTCTCACTCGCTTTGAGATCACTTCTCACATACAGACAGACCCCTCCACCTTTCCTTTTTACTCTGTCTTTCCGAAAGAGAAATAGCCCATATTCAGGAATATTCAGGAATATTAATAGCCCAGTCATGTGAGGAATGAAGCCATGTTTCAGCAATACCGATTACATCATAGCTCTCCTGATGCACCAGAGCTTCCAACTCGCCTATTTTGCTTGGCATTGGTGAACAAACATTTTGATGAATTAATATATTTTGACCGGTCACATACTTTCCTCTTGGGTGTTCCAAGATTACAACTAGTGATGGACGAACTTCCGACGGAACGTTTTCGCGAACGCGGGCTGCAAATGCGGCCGATAGTTCGCGAACCGGAACGTTCGCGGCGGGCCCCATTGACTTCAATGGGAGGCGAACTTTGCAAACCTACAGGTCAAATTTGCAGCCACAAAATAATTAATAGCTGTGCAAACATAGTCCCACCACATGGCCAATGACATAACACATGTATGAGGTGAATCTGGGATCGACAACTAAAAGCATTCTCTTTTTATATGGGAAATTGTTGTGACAATTCAGGACTGTGGAGCGCATGAAGGCAATGGAGGAGAGGGAAGGTCAGGGACCAGGGTAGGCAAAGAAGAGGGTGCAGGAGATGATCACCAGCAGCGTGACATACAGCAATGACACCTGCACCGTGATAGAGTCATCTGACAACAGCACCGTGATAGAGAGCACTGACATCAGCAGCGTGCCATAAAGCACTCACACCAGCACCCTCATATACAGCACTGACAGCAGCACCGTGATAGAGAGCACTGACATCAGCACCATGACATAAAGCACTCACACCAGCACCGTGATATACAGCACTGACAGCAGCACTGTGATAGAGAGCACTGACATCAGCAGCGTGACATAAAGCACTCACACCAGCACCGTGATATACAGCACTGACAGCAGCACCGTGATAGAGAGCACTGACATCAGCAGCGTGACATAAAGCACTCACACCAGCACCGTGATATACAGCACTGACACCTGCACCGTAAGCAGCCCCAGGAGGAAGTCAGCATAGCACAGGGATGGTGGGAGCCCCTCATAATAAGCAGCCCCAGGAGGATGTCAGCATAGCACAGGGATGGTGGGAGCCCCTCATAATAAGCAGCCCCAGGAGTAAGTCAGCACAGCACAGGGATGGTGGGAGCCCCTCATAATGAGCATAGCACAGGGATGGTGGGAGCACCTCAAAATATGCACAGCAGAGGTACAGCCCCAGGAGGAAGTCAGCACAGCGATTGTGGGAGCCCCTCATAATATGCACAGCAGAGGTACAACCCCAGGAGGATGTCAGCACAGCCCAGGGATGGTGGGAGCCCCTCATAATAAGCAGCCCCAGTAGAAATATGACACCGCTCAACCTCTTCAAAGAGGAGGGTACGGGCATATAGTACGGTGTGCTTTATTTGGACAAGGAAGTGAGCCAAATGGAGAAAGAAGGTCTCTGTGCTCGATTAAAAAAAATGTTTATAGACATATACATGGTCTACTGGTCACATGTGTTGAATTCCTCCGAGATCCATGCCTCATTCATTTTTAGAAATGTGAGGTAGTTAACACTGTCGTGAGCTAGGCGAGTACGCTTATCGGTCACGATCCCCCCTGCTGCGCTGAACGTCCTTTCGGACAGGACACTGGATGAGGGGCAAGCCACCAGTTCCATTGCAAATTGGGCAGGCTCTGGCCAGAGGTCAAGCCTGCCCACCCAGTAGTCCAGGGGTTCCTCACTCCTCAGAGCGTCCACATCGGCCGTTAACCCGATGTAGTCGGACACCTGACGGTCTAGGTGTTCCCTGATGCTGGATCCGGATGACACCTGTCGATGGGTCGGCTGAAAGAATGACCTCATATCCGAAGTCACCAACACATCTTCAAACCGGCCTCTTTTTGCAGGCGCTGTTGGACTGGTACCCGCAACTCCTTCTCTGGGAGTGGAAATTGCTCCTCTGCCAGCGCACGCAAAAAGCAGAATGCAGCATTTCTCGAAGCAAGGCCTGGAAGTTCTGCATTCTGACAGCCCTCTGCGACGGCGGTAACATTTCCACCATTTTGTGTTTGTACCGGGGGTCTAAGTACGTTGCCACCCAGTACTGGTCCTTGACCCTTATGCTTTTTATACGGGGGTCCCTATTAAAACACTGGAGCATGAAGGCCCCCATTTGCACTAAACTGAAAGCGGTGTGGTGGCCTGGCTCCTACTCATCATCCAGGATAATGTCGTCCTCTTCATTCTCCTCTCCCCATCCACGCGCAACAACAGGGGTCCCAGAAAGGTTTAAAGCATGCTCTTCTTGCTCCTCCTCATCCACCCCGGCACCATCCTCCCCTGACTCCTCTTCAGACTCCTGTTGTTGACTTGTCTCAGATAGAGTAGCCCCCCTGGGAATTCATCCAGCATTGCGACTTCCTCATCTTCCCGCTCCTGCTCCTCCACAGCTTGATCAATGACACGACGCAATGCACGCTCCATAAAGAAGGCATAAGGTACCATGTCACTGATGGCGCCATGGCTGCGACTGACCAGTTTGATGATCTCCTCAAATGGGCGCAGAAGTCTGCATGCATCGCACATGAGCAGCCACTGGCGCGGTAAAAAAAAACAGCTCCCCAGAACCGGTTCTGCCGCAGAGTTCATACAGGTAGACGTTAACTGCACGTTTCTGCTGGAGCAGCCTATCAAGCATATAGAAGGTTGAGTTCCATCGCGTCGGGCAATCGCATATAAGACATCTGACCGGCAGATTGTGTCGCCGCTCAATGTCAGCAAGGTGAGCCATGGCCGTGTAAGATCTTCTGAAATGGGCTGAGATTTTCCTTGCCTGCCGCAAGATGTCCTGGACCCCAGGGTATTTGACAACGAATTGCTGCACGACCAAGTTTAAGACGTGTGCCATGCATGGCACGTGCATGATTTTGCCCTGTTTCAATGCGCTAAGCAGATTGGCACCGTTGTCACACACCACTTTACCAACTGTCAAATTGAGCGGTGTTAGCCACTGATCTGCCTGTGAACGCAAAGCTGAAAGGAGTGCCGGGCCAGTGTGGCTCTTGGCTTCCAGGCACAACAGACGCAGCACGGCATGGCAACGTCTCACCTGGCATGTCGAATAGGTTCTGTGGAGCTTGGGTGGCGCAGCGGAAGAGACACTAGTAGCGGAAAAGGAGGAGTCAGCTGAGGAAGAGAGGGAGGAGGATGGAGTAGGAGGAGGAGGAGAAGAAGAGTCAGGCTTGCATGCAATCCGTGGCGGTAAAACCAAATCTACACGGGTGCCACGGGTTACATGCTTGACGGCCGTCAGAAGGTTCACCCAGTGGGCAGTAAAAGTGATATACCTTCCCTGCCCGTGTTTGCTAGACCACGTGTCTGTGGTCAGATGTATCTTGGCACCGACACTGTGTGCCAGAGATACATTCACTTGCCGCTGAACATGGCCATATAGCTCTGGGATGCCCTTCTGTGAGAAGTACTTCCTTCCTGGGACCTTCCATTGTGGTGTTCCAATGGCCACAAATTTGCGAAAGGCCTCCGAGTCCACCAGTTTATATGGCAGTAGTTGGTGGGCTATCAGTTCTGACAAGCCAGCCGTCAACCGTTGGGCAAGAGGGTTATCCGGCATCATAATTTTTTTATGCTCGAACATTAGGCCCACGGAAGCCTGCCTTTTTGCAGAAAAACGTGAGCTTGGCGTGATGGAAGGTGGAGTGGAGGACAATTGTGAGGAGAGAGGAGAAGGAGAAGACGAGGCTGGACGGTGAGAGCCTCCAGTGTGGCTTTGAGTGTTCCGTTGCTCCCACTCGGCTCGGTGATGGCTGCTCATGTGCCTTCTTAAGGCGGTCATCCCTAGGTGAGTGTTGGGCTTACCGCGACTAATGCGTTGACTGCAAAGATTGCAGATGGCAACGCTATTGTCAGCAGCGGACACGTTAAAAAAAGCACACACTGCGGAGCCATGTTCCGGTGTCCTGGGAGCGCCAGATATGACCGTACATGGTCGATGACTCGCTCCTGATACATTTGCAGTCTGCTTTGTCCATCCTGTGCAATGTAAGTTAGTCCTGCTTCTCCTCCCTATCTGCTGGTCCATATCTCCCTCTGAACTCCCCTCCTCTTCCTCTCTTGTGGGCACCCACGTGACATCACTAGACACGTCATCATCAACGTCACCTTCCCCACCGCTATAAGTAGAGATCTCGGAGTAGGCAGCAACACCGGGGACCAACCTCCTCCTTGGGCTGATCTGGGTACTGTCGTCAGACTGCTGAGTAGCGGTTGTTGCTGCCTCCTCTTCCTGATCCAATACCAAGAGTGGCTGCTCATCAGAAATGTCCTCTTGATATGGATCGGAAAATAATTCCTGTGACTCAAGCGGAAGGTATGTGGTGGTGGTGGTGGTGGTGGTGGTGGTGTTGTTGGTGGTAGTGTCTTTGGGGGTGCACATAGCAGAGAGTGAAGAAGAGGGTGCAGATCGAGAGGATGAGGAGGGTGCAGAAGAGTAAGGCTGAGCGAGCCACTCAACCAAGTCTGGTGCGTCCTTTAAAGTAATTGAACACACCTTCTGCAACTTCCCACTTTGGCTCAAGCCTGTTGCTCCTGCCCTACCCCTACCACCCCTGCAGAAGGGCCTACCTCTTCCTCTGCCTGTCATTTTAAATGACCCTGTGACAAAACTCTTAGTCCCTATACCGATGAAGGACTGCTGCAGTATAGGGCAGCGGTCAGCAGTGATGCACCTCAACCCTATCTATTGTGGACCGATACCAGTCCTTACAGAACAGCAGACTGTGCCTCACTCAACCCTATGTACTGTAGCACCCTTCACCAAGTTACCAGTCCTTATAAGGACCTTTGTGGACCAAGCAGGTTGTGTGTTAGTGATTAGCAGACTGTACGTCAGTCCCTATACCAATGAAGGACTGCTGCAGTATAGGGCAGCAGTCAGCAGTGGTGCACCTCAACCCTATGTATTGTGGACCAATAGCGGTCCTTACAGAACAGCAGACTGTACCGCACTGGCGCACTCAACCCTATGTACTGTAGCACCCTAGACCAAGTTACCAGTCCTTATAAGAACTTTTGTGGACCAAGCAGGTTGTGTGTTAGTGATTAGCAGACTGTACGTCAGTCCCTATACCAATGAAGGACTGCTGCAGTATAGGGCAGCAGTCAGCAGTGGTGCACCTCAACCCTATGTATTGTGGACCGATAGCGGTCCTTACAGAACAGCAGACTGTACCGCACTGGCGCACTCAACCCTATGTACTGTAGCACCCTAGACCAAGTTACCAGTCCTTATAAGAACTTTTGTGGACCAAGCAGGTTGTGTGTTAGTGATTAGCAGACTGTACGTCAGTCCCTATACCAATGAAGGACTGCTACAGTATAGGGCAGCAGTCAGCAGTGGTGCACCTCAACCCTATGTATTGTGGACCGATAGCGGTCCTTACAGAACAGCAGACTGTACCGCACTGGCGCACTCAACCCTATGTACTGTAGCACCCTAGACCAAGTTACCAGTCCTTATAAGAACTTTTGTGGACCAAGTAGGTTGTGTGTTAGTGATTAGCAGACTGTACGTCAGTCCCTATACCAATGAAGGACTGCTGCAGTATAGGGCAGCAGTCAGCAGTGGTGCACCTCAACCCTATGTATTGTGGACCGATAGTGGTCCTTACATAACAGCAGACTGTACTGCACTGGCGCACTCAACCCTATGTACTGTAGCAACCTACACAGACCAAGTTACCAGTCCTGATAAAGAGCTTTGTGGAACAAGTGAGTTGTGAATGTTTAGCAGACTGCAGCAGAAGGGCAGCAGTCAAGTATAATATCCTTTCTATATTTGGAAGAAAGAATATTATACGTGTACAAGCCTATTACCATACCACTGATACCAGTCCTGAAAAGAACCTTTGTGGAACTAATAGTAACAGCAAGTCTTTAATCTGACCCTCACTGCCTGACAACACTGCTTCCTTCCTGTCCCTATACAAAGTGGCAAAAAAGAGTAGACTGGAACGATTAGTGGTTACTGGAACAGCTCTTTTGTGGACCTGATAGTAACAGCTAATGATGATGATGATGATGATGATGAAAGACTAATCTGGCTGTCCCTGTAGCACACACCGTCCTTTCCCTTTCTCTAAACTGACAAAAGACACTCAGGCTGCTGCAAGAATCAGTAGCACAGCAAACCTATATACACCTAACACCTATACCAGTCCTGAAAAGAACTTTTGTGTACCAAATAGCTAGCGTTTTATCTGTCCCTACTCCACACTAGACATGTGCATTCGTTTTCGTCCGAATTTCAGCTATTTTCGTTTTCATTTTGACAAACGATAACGAAAGCACAAAATCCAAAAAACGAAAGATCCGACATAAATAAATGCTTTATTTTCGTTTTCATTGTTACAACAGTTCGATATAGAATAGGAGATTCGACATGACTCTGACAACAATGTGTCTATAGAACCTGTGGTCGAATGTGCCTAACCTTCCCTTTATTAGTCCAAGATTATATAGAGAAAATATTCGACAGAGAAAAAAGATTTGACAGAGAGAAAAGATTCTGCAAGTTATTGTCCTAAAAAGTGTTTGGGGACCCGGGTCCTGCCCCAGGGGACATGTATCAATGCAAAAAAAAGTTTTAAAAACTCCCGTTTTTTCGGGAGCAGTGATTTTAATAATGATTAAAGTGAAACAATAAAAGTGTAATATTCCTTTAAATTTCATAGGGGTTGTCTATAGTATGCCTGTGAAGGGGCGCATGTTTCCCGTGCTTAGAACTGTCCCTGCACAAAGTGTCATTTATGCAGGAAAAAAAGTCCTTTAAAATCACTCGCAGCTATTATGAATTGTTGGCTCCGTAATACAGAGAACACTCATTGAAAGTCATTGATAAAAAAAAATAAATAAATAAATAAAAAAATTGAATTACGTATGGGTGACCCCGCACCCCTCTGATGTAACACAGGCAGGTTTCCGTTACGCCCATACGTCACGGGGAACCCCGGGTTTCCCCTTGCGTCAGAGGGGGGCGGGGTCAGGTGACGGGTGGCCCCGCCCTCCGTATATAAGAAACGTCAGCCGCCGGAATGCCTGTAGTGTCTCCTCCACGGAGACAGAAGAAGGATGCTGCACTGCACTGGATGAGATGAGACATCGCTGGAGAGATGACCATCCGTCGCTGGACAGCAAGAGTGGATTACCGCCGCTGGAATCTTTTTTTTATTTTTTTATTTTTAATAAAGGAATTTTTCAAAAGTGGGTTTGTTTTATTTAACCATTTTTTACACTTTCTTTGTGAAATGGTAGGGGTACTTTTGTACCCCCTTACCATTTCAAACAGGGGGGGGGCGGGATCTGGGGGTCCCCTTGTTAAAGGGGGCTTCCAGATTCTGATAAGCCCCCCGCCCGCAGACCTCCACAACCACCGGCCAGGGTTGTGGGGATGAGGCCCTTGTCCTCATCAACATGGGGACAAGGTGCTTTGAGGGGTCACAGACCCCCAAAGCATCCTCCCAATGTTGAGGGCATGTGGCCTGGTACGGTTCAGGAGGGAGGGGGGCCGCTCTCTCGTCTCCCCCTCTTTTCCTGCGGCCTGCCAGGTTGCGTGCTCGGATAAAGGGTCTGGTATGGATTTTTAGGGGGAACCCCACGTCAATTTTTTTTAAAAATTTGACCGGGGTTCCCCTTAATATCCATACCAGACCTGAAGGGTCTGGTTATGGATATTTAGGGGGAACCCCACGTCAATTTTTTTCTTAAATTTGAGGCAGGGTTCCCCTTAATATCCATACCAGACCTGAAGGGCCTGGTAATTCAATTTGGGGGACCCCCACGCTTTTTTATTTAATTATTATTTTTTTTTTTATCAATGACTTTCAATGAGTCTTCTCTGTATTACGGAGCCGACAATTCATAATAGCTGCGAGTGATTTTAAAGGACTTTTTTTCCTGCATAAATGACACTTTGTGCAGGGACAGTTCTAAGCACAGGAAACATGCGCCCCTTCACAGGCATACTATAGACAACCCCCCCTACAAAATTTAAAGGAATATTATACTTTTATTGTTTCACTTTAATCATTATTAAAATCACTGCTCCCGAAAAAACTGCCGTTTTTAAAACTTTTTTTTTGCATTGATACATGTCCCCTGGGGCAGGACCCAGGTCCCCAAACACTTTTTAGGACAGTAACTTGCAGATTAGCCTTTAAAATTAGCACTTTAGATTTTGAACGTTGGAGTCCCATAGACTTTAAAAGGGTTCTAAAGTATGCTATATAGTTAGCTCCGTCGAATCTTCTTTATACATTCGACAGACACCATAAGCCTTCCAAGACAGATTCGACCGTAATTCATGTGGATTTTCGGACGAATGCAATTTTTGAACGAAAAACGAAATAAATAAAAACGAATTTCGGGAGTAACTAAATAAATTAAGTTTTCGGACGAAAACGAAATTCCGAAACGAAATATTTTACTCTGCACATGTCTACTCCACACAGGAACCTTTCCCTATAGTGACAGAAGAAAGAATGTAAAATGGCCACCGGATCGGGTGTATTTATAAGTTAGGGGGAATGTCCAAGTGTCCATGTGCTGTCATGTCTCAATTGGCTGGCCTGTACCCCATGACAGACGTGTCATCATAGGTCAAAGTTCTTTTACACATTAAACATGTAAGTCCGCCGGGGCGAACGACGGGAAAAGGCGAGCGAACGTGCGGACTGCGAACGACCGAAATTCGCCGCAAAACGACCGCCGGGCGAACCGTTCGGCCATCACTAGAGATCACGATTCTGAACAAACAACTAAACAAAATGACATAATTTATTTTAATTGCTGAAGCCTATTAAAAATGTTAAATTAATCTCAATAATTGTCATTGTAACAGGTTATTTCTCTCACATGGCACATGTATACCACAAATGACACCCCAAAATACATTCTACTACTCCTCCTGTGTATTACGATAATACATGTGTGGGACTTTTCCACAGCCTGGCCACTTAGAGAGGCCCAACATGCAGGGAGCGCCATCATGTGTTCTAGGAGCATAAATTACACATCTAACTTCTTGATTACCTATTACACTTTTGAAGGCCCTGGAGCACCAGGACAATGACACGTGGCACTGATGTGGCACTAATGACATCATACACTGATGTGGCACTGATGACAGATGCCACTAATACATGGCACTGATGACACGTGACACTAATATGTGGCACTGACAGATGGCACTAATATGTGGCACCAATGACATATGGCACTAATGACAGATGGCACTAATACGTGACACTGATGACAGATGACACTAATATGTGGCACTGATGACAGATGGCACTTATACGTGGCACTAGGGACATGTGGCACTGTGAGCACTTTATTTTCCCCCTTTTTTTTTACCTTGACGCTGCTGCTGTTCGCTCTCCCTCCTCACACGCTGTCTCTGTGTGAGGAGGGAGAGCTGGCGATGAGAGATGATCTCATATGTTTACATATGAGATCATCTCCCATTGGACACGCCGATCAAGTGCTAAATGGCCACTGTAATTGGCCATTTAGCACGATCTGTGATTGGCTATGTCCAAGGGACATGCACTGGGGAAGTAAACAGGAGAACGTCCAGGGACATTCTCCTGGCAATTGGAGTCTGCGCTGTAGCCATGTTTTGGCAGACACCTAGTGTTTAAAACTTAAAGAAGATACAGTATTTAAAATGTAAACAGGGGGGCCCACGGGGCCCCCTATTAGATGGGGCCCATGGGCTTTAGCCCAGTCAAGCCCAATGGTAAGTCCAGCCCTGGCTGGAGGGGAAAAATTCTATTATTCTGAATGGAGACGGTTCACATCTCCACTCCATGTCTCCTGAAGCCCAACGCCTGAAGCTCAAACAAGTTCCGGACCCTTTTTTGTCGCTCGAATTGAGCAGATTTGGGCGTTTTTCTTCTTTTAACATTGGTGACCTTTTGCCCTGCACAAATTCGCAGTAAAAACGCGGTAAAAAAAGCCACAAAAAACGCTACTGAAGGACCAGGCCTCTTTTTCAGAATTGGTGTTTAAATGTTTAAAACAGTTTTTTTTGCTAGAAAACTACTTAGAAAAAAAAACAATATAAATGTTTGGGGGTTCTAACACCCTAGAGAATAAAATGGCGATCATTGCAATACTTTTTTTTCACACCGTATTTGCACAGCGGTCTTACAAGCGCAATTTTTGGGGGAAAAAATTCACATTTTTGAATTAAAAAAAAATAAGACACCAGTAAAATTAGCCCTTTTTTTATATCGTGAAAGATAACATTACGCCGAGTAAATTGATACCCAACATGTCACGCTTCAAAATTGTGCCCGCTCGTGGAATGGCGTCAAACTTTTAGCCTCAAAAATCTCCATAAGTGACATTTAAAAAAAATTCTACAGGTTGCATTTTTTGCGTTACAGAGGAGGTCTAGGACTAGAATTATTGTTCTCGCTCTACCGATCGCGGTGATACCTCACATGTGTGGTTTGACCACCGTTTTCATATGCGGGCGCTACTCACGTACGCGCTCGCTTCTGTGCGCGAGCTCGTCGTGACGGGGTGTTTTTAAAAAACTTTTTTTTTTCTTATTTATTTTAATTGATTTTATTTATTTTTACACAGTTTTAAAAAAAAAATAAAAATTATTACTTTTATTCCTATTACAAGGAATGTAAACATCCCTTGTAATAGAAAAAAGCATGACAGGTCCTCTTATATATGAGATCCGGGGGGTCAAAAAGTCCTCAGATCTCATATTTGGACTAAAATGCAAAAAATAAAAATAAAATAAATAAAGTCATTTGAAAAAATTACATAAAAAAAAAAAATACCTTTAAGAGGTATGGGCGGAGCTGACATTTTGACGTCACTTCCGCCCTCCTATGGTATAGAGATGTGGGGGGGTCATCTTAGCCTCACTCGTCTCCATACCCAGCTAGCGAAAGGACCCGATCACCTCCCCCGCTACCGACGGCTCTGGTAAGCGGCGGAAGGTGTGGGAGGGGGGCTGGAAGCTCTCCCACTGCCGATAGTGGTGATCTTGCGGCAAATTAGCCGCGGAGACCACCGGCGCCTGAAGAGATGGATATCTCCATTGTGGCAGCAGCTGCTCCCGTTACTGAGATATCCCTCTTCATAAATAGGACGTACATCGGCGCGCGGCGGTGGTAAAGTGGTTATAATTCATACTTATTAATTGAAGCTTCTAGTTTGATAACAGTCAGTCCGCGGTTTCCATTGAGCCTCCACAATTTGATATTTACTTTGAGATGAAGTGAACATGATGTCATAGATCACATGGGTATTGGTGGTGATATTATTTCTCATAACTCGGGGGGATTTCGATCCTTCCAATGCCTCATAATTAGCAGTCTAGTGCTCAGCAAGATGTGGGTTACTATTCCGCTGGTGTATTTTGGGAGTAGGTCTATGTCCATGGAAAGAATAGCCATACCCGGATTGTTAGGGATCCATAGCTTTAGTATTCTCTCCCAAAGTCTACGGATGCTTGTACATTCCCATAGAATATGGAAAAGCGTGGCCCCCCACATCCGCATTTCCTCCAACATAGTGGGGAAGCCTGAGTGTCATGCATGTGACAATGCAGGGAAGCGTAGTGCCAAAAAATAAAAACCAACCAAAAATGTGATCCTCACCCCAAGATCAATAATTCCGGGTTAATATCAAGTCAAGACATTGATCACTAAATGTAAACATGATGGAAGTGAATGGGATTGGAAATGACTAAAGGGTGTGATTGCATAAGGGATATGAAAAGTGACAAGTACAATGGGACTATTGTGACACAGTGTATAGAATATATGATAGTGACGCCATGTTACCAGCAATATAAATGCTCCACCAGTAGTGGGCGCCATCATGTATAGATGAAAAACTAACAAGAGAAAAAAAATAAAAATAAAAAAACCTAATAAAGAAGAAAAGAAAAAAGGTGTCCTGTGAGACAATACCTTGATGTGTTGATCTAGATGTTCATTCCATCTCAGTGCATTGTGTTAACAAAAGCGGCACTCGCCGTACTGGTGGTGCCCGTACCTAGGAACCAGAGATCTCCAAACGGTTTCAGGATTTGTAAGCATCAAAATGATGTCATCAGCCCACAGGCTGATGGTGGGGAGGTGGGGGTCCCTGTCCCCACATGAGAAGGGGCCCCTGTCCCCAGGTGAGAAGGGGTCCCTGTCCCCAGGGGGAGATGGAGGGGTATGTAATGGTGTGTGGGGGATGGGGTCCTCTTACTCACCATGACCAAGCTGTAGGCCGCACACTCATCCATGTTGGCCTGGGCTCCATCCAGTGTGCTGGACGGGTGATCAGCATATCTCCCAGAAAGACCTTTCCTCATCTGTGTATGACGGGGGAGGGGGATGGCAGGCAAGCTTGCAGTGTCCTCCGGGGGGCTCTCATAGGGCTGCACTGCATCTGTGTGCTTAAAGTTTGTTTACCCGGGAGAAGTATGCAGTGCAGTGTGGGCAGGACTCAGGGGGGGCGGGACTCTGGCTGGGGAGAACAGACATTGGACTGAGCGGCAATGCATGGAGTAGGAGAGGGGTAATCTGAGGAGCCGGCCGAGGACACAGGTCATGCGGGGAATGCGCAACTAAAGAGCAGCCAGAGCGATAGTCGAGCATGGAGCTCTGCTAGTCACCCTCCACCTCCAGCCACCCATGTGCATGGTGCACTGGTACCCCTAACTGCCTATGCTGCTGCCGGCCATATGTAGAGGGGGCTGCATGGGCTCCCTGCATCACAGGGCCAAGTTGCGGTCACGACTGCTGCACCCCCTATAGTTACGCCCCTGGTGATAAGATGTCTTTAAAAGTGCGATAGTATTCCCCCACGAAACCTTCTGGGCCCGGGGACTTATTGGTTGGGAGTGTATCTATTGCCTCATGAATTTCTTCCGCGGTGAATGGCAAGTTTAGGGAAACTGTTGCGTGGATAGTGTTGGCAAGGAAATTTTTAGCAGGAACTCATTAATCATTTCAGTGGTAGGTTGTGGTGTTTCTCTCATCCTTAACCACTTGCTGCCCGCCCTATAACAAAAGCACGGCGGCAAAGTGGTTTCAAAATCCTGACCTGACGTCAAATGACGTGATCAGGATTTTGAGCCGCTGCGCACCCCCGGGGGCGCACATTGCGGCGATCGTTGTTGCAGGGTGTCGATCTGACACCCTGCAACTACGATTTCGGTAAAGAGTCTCTGATGGAGACTCTTTACCACGTGATCAGCCGTGTCCAATCACGACTGATCACAGTGTAGATAGGAAGAGCCGGTGATCGGCTTTTCCTCACTCATGTCTGTCAGACGCGAGTAGAGGAGAGCCGATCAGCTGCTCCTCTGACAGGGGGGTCAGTGCTGATCGATTATCAGCACAGCCCCCGAGGATGCCCACACTAGACCACCAGGGACGCCACCAGACCACCAGGGATACCCAGCACCAGGTATGCCACCCTAGACCACCAGGGATTCCAGTCAGTGCCCACAATGGATGCCAATCAGTGCCCACAATGGGCATCACTGATTGGCATCCATTAATACAGTATAAAACAATACAATGCCCATCCGTGCCACCTATCAGTGCCCATCAGTGCCACCTATCCATGCCAATTTGTGCTACCTATCAGTCTCCATCCATGTCACCCATCAGTGCCGCCTATCAGTGTCCATCAATGCCACCTTATCAGTGCCACTTCATCGATGCCCATCAGTGAAGGAGAAAACTTACTTATTTACAAAGTTTTGAAACTGAAACAAAAAAACATTTTTTTTTCAAAATTGTTGGTATTTTTTTATCTGTTTAGCAAAATATAAAAACCCCAGAGGTGATCAAATACCACAAAAAGAAAGTTCTATTTGTGGGAAAAAAAAAATTATAAAAATATCATTTGGATACAGTGTAACACAACCGCGCAATTGTCATTTAAAGTGTGACAGAGCTGACAGCTGAAAATTGGTCTGGGCAGGAAGGTGTTTATGTCCCCCCGGTATTGAAGTGGTTAAGGTTGTAAAGCGTTCCATAGTAATGGCTAAACGCGTCGGCAATGTCTTATGGATGTTGCATTTTGAGTTTAGTTGTGGGATGTAAGATAAAGGGAATTTTGGTTTTAGTTCTGTGTCCTTTAAGTTGGTGTCCGAACAGTTTCCCTGCTCCATTATCATGTGCATAATGTTTCATTTTAATCTCTTGGAATGTCTCTGAAACTCCTCCAGCAAAAGCAGTCTGAGGTCATCTCTTAATGGAGTTACTTTTTGGTGGAAGTGGAGGGGGGCGGCTGCTGTTTATTTTTTGATTCCAATTCATGAATTTCAGCTGTAATGTCATGGTATATTTTTTTGCCGCTGCCTCTTCGCCCTGCCCCCAGTTTAATCAAAATCCCTCTCACATTCGCCTTGTGGGAATTCCACACGGTGAATTGGTTGTACACCGACAATTCATTTAAAGTGAAGAATTCTCTCAGGTGCTCCTCCATAATTAGATTGTATTCCGGTTGTTGTATAAGAAAAGAATTAGCTCTCCATAGTGGAATGGGGATAACTGTTGAAGCATCTTTCAAGGAGAACTTTCTAGAAGCATGGTCAGACCACATGATACTATTTATAGAGGAGGAGACAATTCTGGGCAAGGTTAGGTGGTCCACTAAAAATAAGTCAGTTCTGGTGTAAGTCCGATGTGGAGCAGAGAAGAATGTATAGTCCTTTCTGTCAGGATGTAGACACCGCCACACATCCAACAAATCCTCTCTATGGAGGGCTTCCTGTAGGGATAAACTTGTGCGGGTCGTTCTTGCCGTAGAGTCCACATTGGGGTCTGGTACTACATTGATTACTACATTGGTACTACATTGAAGTCTCCACATAGTATCAAAAGACCCTTCCTTACAATATTATTTTTTTTCAGGAGTTTGTGAAAGAAACATAACGGACGTGAATTTGGGGTGCACATTGGAATTTGGTGTGACCGTGTGTAGGCAAGACAGCTTGAGACAAATTCTGGCGGAATTCTGTCAGGAAAACCATCAGAGCTTTTTCCAACGAGAATTCCGATCGTGTGTAAGCGGCATAAGACTCGAGCAGCAATATCTTATACCAACCAAATAACAGTTTACCAACCCCCGTCCACCCACAAAGTGGGCGACATCACCCAAAAGCCAGGATACCAACCCGGCCCCACCCCCACCACCGCCGCCTAAACAATCGCTCTTTACAATCCAGCATTGGAAATGTCCTCCTTACCAATGACTGAGAAAATGGACCAAAAACACACCTCTCATATGTGACATGATAAAGAGGGACTCCCTTCTACACAGGAAGTAGCACAGAACATGTCCCTGGTTACAGGGACCTCAGGGATGGAATGTGCAGAAATGATCGGCTGATCACCACAAGAGCTTCTCTCTCACCTCCCCTCCCCCTCCATAATGGCCTTTCACCATAACAAATGCCGTAAGCTGGATAGAAAGTTTAGTGCAGCACAACACTCCCGGCAGGAAAATAATACATTTTATATAGAGATGAACCCCTCAGACCAAAACCAGGGACACCCAAATCTGCATGAGGGACAGAGGGACTTGGTCCCAAAGGAGGGACAACTGGGCACTATGCCAAACACCGGCAGACCTCCGATGTGACCCTCCACATCACAATAGAGAAAATGACGTCACTAATAATGAGAATATCAGCAGATCAGTCACTTCACATTGTATGGTAACCGGACCATCAACTCCCCCCCAGGCCTAGAGAACCCCTTATCTGTAGACAGAAGAGCTGACATTTTATTTAGAAGGTGGAAGATTTCTAATCACCCAAATAATTCCCTTCCAGGAGAACAACAAGGAGATCCCATAGAGATTACACTTGTAAATAGGGAAATGATCAGCCAGATATTCCAAATACCTTCCCCGTATTCCCTGCAAGAGGAATGGGATTTTACCAGGAGAATAAAATCCTCCACACCAGAAAACATGTCAATGTCCCCTATTCATATTATTATTATTATTATTATTATTATATGATTATTATTCATACTATTATTATTATTATTATTATTATTATTATTCATACTATTATTATTATTATTATTATTATTATTATTATTATATTATTCATACTATTATTATTATATTATTATTATTATTCATACTATTATTATTATTATTATTATTATTATTATTATTATTATTATTATTATTATTATATTATATCATTATTATAGTATTTATATTATTATTATTATTATAAAAAGGCGGGACATATGTAATAAATGTAAAAATTACACCACACGCTGGATGCGATTTGTCACCCAATAGCAATATAAACAGCTTCTAAAAACCTTCTCAGAACTCTTTACCAAAAGTGAGAATTGTGTGGAAAGTCATTGGGGGGTTATTTACTAAAGGCGAATCCACCCCCACCACAAGTGCAAAGCGCCCCGAAACCCCCCGAAACCACACCCAGAAGTGCCGTCACTGCAGATCCAAGGGGGACATGCCAGGAGAATAAAAACAGCATTTTATCTTGTACGTGACTGGATAATAAAATCAGCAGAGCTTCCCCTCACTTCAGATCCACCCCTCAGATTTACCCCCAGCACCCCCCAAAGTGGATCCGCCCCCAGCAAACAACCCCCATTGTGTCTCAAACTCCTCCTAAGAGTTGTGATGAGATTGTGGAAAGAAGCACTTTGATAAATGTCATATAAAGGGAGAAGAGTTGTGCCGAGTCCTGCGAGGAGAAGCGACCAGTGACATGGACAATGCCGGTTGTGTTCAGCGAGGGAATGGAATAGAATATCGGACAGAACTACAAGACAAACACTGGATGTTAGGACACCTACCTATTCTAATACATATTGTTGGAAAAAAAATCCCAATAAGCGATTATTGACTGGTTTGCGCAAAAGTAGCGTCTACAAAATAGGGGATGGTTTGATGGTATTTTCATTAATATTTTTTTTTTACTAATAATGACGGTGATCTTCGATTTCTATTGTGACTGCGACATTATGGCGGACACATCGGACACTTTTGGTGCTATTTTGGGACCATTGTCACTTATACAGCGATCGGTGCGATTAAAAAAAATGCATTAATATATAAATGTGAGTGGCAGTGAAAGGGTTAAGCACTAGGTGGCGCTGTAGGGTAAGGTGACCAGATTTTTAAAATGAAATCCGGGGACATATTTTTTTTTTTACTAGTAATGGCGGCAATCAGCAACTCGTAGCGGGTCTGCGATATTGCGGTGGACAAATCGGACACAAATGCCGCGTACACACGACCGGTTTTCTCGTCGGAATAAACTCTGAAGGTTTTTCCGATGGACTTCCGCTGAAACTGTCTTGCCTACACACGATCACACCAAAGTCTGACCGTCTAGAACGCAGTGATGTACAACACGTATGACGGGACTAGAAAAAGGAAGTTCAATAGCCAGTAGCCAATAGCTTCAGAACATGCGTCGTTTTTGGTCCATCAGAATAGCATACAGACTAGTGATGGACGAACTTCCGACGGGACGTTTCGCGAACGCGGACCGCGAACGAGGCCGACCGTTTGCGAAACCGAACGTTCACGGCGGGCCCCATTGACTTCAATGGGAGGCGAACTTCGCAAACCTTTAGGTCAAATTTGCAGCCACAAGATAATTATTAGCTGGGCAAATATAGTCCCACCACATGGCCAATGACATAACACATGTATGAGGTGAATTTGGGATCGATAACTACAAGTATTCTTTTTTTATATGGGAAATTGTTCTGACAATTCAGGACTGTGGAGTGCATGAAGGCAATGGAGGAGAGGGAAGGTCAGGGACCAGGGTAGGCAAAAGAAGAGGGTGCAGGAGATGATCACCAGCAGCGTGACATACAGCAATGACACCTGCACCGTGATAGAGTCATCTGACACCAGCACCGTGATAGAGGGCACTGACATCAGCAGCGTGACATAAAGTACTCACACCTGCACCGTGATAGAGTCATCTGAAAACAGCACCGTGATAGAGAGCACTGAGATCAGCACCGTGATAGAGGGCACTGACATCAGCAGCGTGACATAAAGCATTAACACCAGCACCGTGATATACAGCACTGACAGCAGCACCGTGATAGAGAGCACTGACATCAGAAGCGTGACATACAGCAATGACACCTGCACCGTGATAGAGTCATCTGACAACAGCACCGTGATAGAGAGCACTGACATCAGCAGCGTGACATTAAGCACTCACACCAGCACCGTGATAGAGTCATCTGACAACAGCACCGCGATAGAGGGCACTGACATCAGCAGCGTGACATAAAGCACTCACACCTGCACCGTGATAGAGTCATCTGACAACAGCACCGCGACATAAAGCATTAACACCAGCACTGTGACATACAGCATTGACAGCAACACCGTGATAGAGAGCACTGACATCAGCACCGTGATATACAGCACTGACAGCAGCACCGTGATAGAGAGCACTGACATCAGAAGCGTGACATACAGCACTGACAGCAGCACCGTGATAGAGAGCACTGACATCAGAAGCGTGACATACAGCACTGACATCAGCACCGTGATATACAGCACTGACAGCAGCACCGTGACAGAGAGCACTGACATCAGCAGCGTGACATTAAGCACTCACACCAGCACCGTAATATACAGCACTGACAGCAGCACCGTAAGCAGCCCCAGGAGGAAGTCAGCACAGCACAGGGATGGTGTGATCCCCTCATAATAAGAACCCCCAAGAGGAAGTCAGCACAGCACAGGGATGGTGTGATCCCCTCATAATAAGCAGGCCCAGGAGTAAGTCAGCACAGCACAGGGTTGGTGTGATCCCCTCATAATAAGCAGGCCCAGGAGTAAGTCAGCACAGCACAGGGATGGTGTGATCCCCTCATAATAAGCAGGCCCAGGAGAAACTCAGCACAGCACAGGCATGGTGTGATCCCCTCATAATAAGAACCCCCAGGAGGAAGTCAGCACAGCACAGGCATGGTGTGATCCCCTCATAAGCAGCCCCAGTAGAAATATGACACCACTCAACCTCTTCAAAGAGGAGGGTAGGGGCATATAGTACGGTGTGCTTTTTTGGGACAAGGAAGTGAGCCAAATGAAGAAAGAAGGTCTGTGTGCTTGATTAAAAAAATAGTTTATAGACATATACATGGTCTACTGGTCACATGTGTTGAATTCCTCCGAGATCCATGCCTCATTTATTTTTAGAAATGTGAGGTAGTTAACACTGTCGTGAGCTAGGCGAGTACGCTTATCGGTCACGATCCCCCCTGCTGTGCTGAACGTCCTTTCGGACAGGACACTGGATGAGGGGCAAGCCAACAGTTCGATTGCAAATTGGGCAAGCTCTGGCCAGAGGTCAAGCCTGCCCACCCAGTAATCCAGGGGTTCATCACTCCTCAGAGCATCCACATCGGCCGTTAACCCAATGTAGTCGGACACCTGATGGTATAGGCGTTCCCTGATGCTGGATCCGGATGACACCTGTCGATGGGTTGGCTGAAAGAATGACCTCATATCCGAAGTCACCAACACATCTTCAAACCGGCCTCTTCTTGTAGGCGCTGTTGTATTGGTACCCGCAACTCCTTCTCTGGGAGTGGGAATTGCTCCTCTGCCAGCGCACGCAAAAGCAGAATGCAGCATTTCTCGAAGCAAGGCCTGGAAGTGCTGCATTCTGACAGCCCTCTGTGATGGCGGTAACATTTCCGCCATTTTGTGTTTGTACCGGGGGTCTAAGTACGTTGCCACCCAGTACTGGTCCTTGACCCTTATGCTTTTTATATGGGGGTCCCTATTAAAACACTGGAGCATGAAGGCCCCCATTTGCACTAAAGTGGAAGCGGTGTGGTGGCCTGGCTCCTGCTCATCATCCAGGATAATGTCGGCCTCTTCATTCTCCTCTCCCTATCCACGCACAACAACAGGGATCCTAGAAAAGTTTAAAGCATGCTCTTCTTGCTCCTCCTCATCCACCCCGGCACCATCCTCCTCTGACTCCTCATCAGACTCCTGTTGTTGACTTGTCTCAGATAGAGTAGCCCCCCCTGGGAATTCATTCAGCATTGCGACTTCCTCATCTTCCCGCTCCTGCTCCTCCACAGTTTGATCAATGACACAACGCAATGCACGCTCCATAAAGAAGGCATAAGGTACCATGTCACTGATGGCGCCATGGCTGCGACTGACCAGTTTGGTGATCTCCTCAAATGGCCGCAGAAGTCTGCATGCATCGCGCATGAGCAGCCACTGGCGCGGTGAAAAAAACCCCAGCTCCCCAGAACCGTTTCTTTCGCAGAGTTCATACAGGTAGATGTTAACTGCACGTTTCTGCTGGAGCAGCCTATCAAGCATATAGAAGGTTGAGTTCCATCGTGTCGAGCAATCGCAAATAAGACGTCTGACCGGCAGATGGTGTCACCGCTGAATGTCAGCAAGGCGAGCCATGGCCGTGTAAGATCTTCTGAAATGGGCCGAGATTTTCCTTGCCTGCCGCAAGATGTCCTGGACCCCAGGGTATTTGACAAGGAATCTCTGCACGACCAAGTTTAAGACGTGTGCCATGCATGGCACGTGCGTGATTTTGCCCTGTTTCAACGCGCTAAGCAGATTGGCACCGTTGTCACACACCACTTTACCAACTGTCAAATTGAGCGGTGTTAGCCACTGATCTGCCTGTGAACGCAAAGCTGAAAGGAGTGCCGGGCCAGTGTGGCTCTTGGCTTCCAGGCACAACAGACACAGCACGGCATGGCAACGTCTCACCTGGCATGTGGAATAGGTTCTGGGGAGCTTGGGCGGTGCAGCGGAAGAGACGCTAGCAGCGGAAAAGGAGGAGGCAGCTGAGGAGGAGAGGGAGGAGGATGGAGTAGGAGGAGGAGGAGAAGAAGAGTCAGGCCTGCATGCAATCCGTGGCGGTAAAACCAAATCTACGCGGGTGCCATGGGTTACATGCTTGACGGCCGTCAGAAGGTTCACCCAGTGGGCAGTAAAAGTGATATACCTTCCCTGCCCGTGTTTGCTAGACCACGTGTCTGTGGTCAGATGTATCTTGGCACGACACTGTGTGCCAGAGATACATTCACTTGCCGCTGAACATGGCCATATAGCTCTGGGATGCCCTTCTCTGAGAAATACTTCCTTCCTGGGACCTTCCATTGTGGAGTTCCAATGGCCACAAATTTGCGAAAGGCCTCCGAGTCCACCAGTTTATATGGCAGTAGTTGGTGGGCTATGAGTTCTGACAAGCCAGCCGTCAATCGTTGGGCAAGAGGGTTATCCGACGTCATAATTTTTTTACGCTCGAACATTAGGACCACGGAAGCCTGCCTTTTTGCAGGAAAATGTGAGCTTGGCGTGATGGAAAGTGGAGTGGAGGACAATTGTGAGGAGAGAGGAGAAGGAGAAGTAGAAGACGAGGCTGGACGGTGAGAGCCTGCAGTGTGGCTTTGTGTGTTACGTTGCTCCCACTCGGCTCGGTGATGGCTGCCCATGTGCCTTCTTAAGGTGGTCGTCCCTAGGTGAGTGTTGGGCTTACCGCAACTAATGCGTTGACTGCAAAGATTGCAGATGGCAACGCTATTGTCAGCAGCAGACACGTTAAAAAAAGCCCACACTGCGGAGCCATGTGCCGGTGTCCTGGGAGCACCAGATGTGACCGTACATGGTCGATGACTCGTTCCTGATACATTTGCAGTCTGCTTTGTCCCTCCTGTGCAATGTAAGTTAGTCCTGCTTCTCCTCCCTATCTGCTGGTCCATATCTCCCTCTGAACTCCCCTCCTCTTCCTCTCTTGTGGGCACCCACGTGACATCACTAGACACGTCATCATCAACGTCACCTTCCCCACCGCTATAAGTAGAGATCTCGGAGTAGGCAGCAACACCGGGGACCAACCTCCTCCTTGGGCTGATCTGGGTACTGTCATCAGACTGCTGAGTAGCGGTTGTTGCTACCTCTTCTTCCTGATACAATACCAAGAGTGGCTGCGTATCAGAAATGTCCTCTTGATATGGATCGGAAAATAATTCCTGTGACTCAAGCGGAAGGTATGTGGTGGTGGTGGGGGTGTTGTTGGTGGTAGTGTCTTTGGGGGTGCACATAGCAGAGAGTGAAGAAGAGGGTGCAGATCGAGATGATGAGGAGGGTGCAGAAGAGTAAGGCTGAGTGAGCCACTCAACCAAGTTTGGTGCGTCCTAAAGTAATTGAACGCACCTTCTGCAACTTCCCACTTTGGCTCAAGGCTGGTGCTCCTGCCCTACCCCTACCACCCCTGCGGAAGGACCTGCCTCTTCCTCTGCCTGTCATTTTTTAAATCACCCTGTGACAAAACTCTTAGTCCCTATACCGATGAAGGACTGCTGCAGTATAGGGCAGCGGTCAGCAGTGGTGCAATTCAACCCTATGTATTGTGGACCGATAGCGGTCCTTACAGAACAGCAGACTGTACCGCACTCAAACCTATGTACTGTAGCACCCTACTCCAAGTTACCAGTCCTTATAAGGACCTTTGTGGACCAAGTAGGTTGTGTGTGACTGATTAGCAGACTGTACATCAGTCCCTATACTGCTGAAGGACTGCTGCAGTATAGGGCAGCGGTCAGCAGTGGTGCACCTCAACCCTATGTATTGTGGACCGATAGCGGTCCTTACAGAACAGCAGACTGTACCGCACTCAACCCTATGTACTGTAGCACCCTACACCAAGTTACCAGTCCTTATAAGGACCTTTGTGGACCAAGTAGGTTGTGTGTGACTGATTAGCAGACTGTACGTCAGTCCCTACACTGCTGAAGGACTGCTGCAGTATAGGGCAGCGGTCAGCAGTGGTGCACCTCAACCCTATGTATTGTGGACCGATAGCGGTCCTTACAGAACAGCAGACTGTACCTCACTCAACCCTATGCACTGTAGCACCCTACACCAAGTTACCAGTCCTTATAAGGACCTTTGTGGACCAAGTAGGTTGTGTGTGACTGATTAGCAGACTGTACGTCAGTCCCTATACTGCTGAAGGACTGCTGCAGTATAGGGCAGCGGTCAGCAGTGGTGCACCTCAACCCTATCTATTGTGGACCGATACCGGTCCTTACAGAACAGCAGACTGTACCTCACTCAACCCTATGTACTGTAGCACCCTGGACCTTACCAGTCCTTATAAGGACCTTTGTGGACCAAGTAGGTTGTGTGTGACTGATTAGCAGACTGTACGTCAGTCCCTATACAGCTGAAGGACTGCTGCAGTATAGGGCAGCGGTCAGCAGTGGTGCACCTCAACCCTATGTATTGTGGACCAATACCAGTCCTTACAGAACGGCAGACTGTACATCACTCAACCCTATGTACTGTAGCACCCTACACAGACCAAGTTACCAGTCCTGATAAAGAGCTTTGTGGAACAAGTGAGTTGTGAATGATTAGCAGACTGCAGCAGAAGGGCAGCAGTCAAGTATAATATTCTTTCTATATTTGGAAGAAAGAATATTATACGTGTACAAGCCTATTACCATACCACTGATACCAGTCCTGAAAAGAACCTTTGTGGAACTAATAGTAACAGCTACTGTTTAAACTGACCCTCACTGCCTGACACACTGCTTCCTTCCTGTCCCTATACAAACTAGCAAAACAGAGGAGACTGGAACAATTACTGGTCACTCGAATAGCACTTTTGTGGACCTGATAGTAACAGCTAATGATGATGATGATGACTAATCTGGCTGTCCCTAAAAAGCAGCACACAGCGCTCTGTCCCTTTATCTAAACTGACAAAAGACACTCAGGCTGCTGCAACAATCAGTAGCACAGCAAACCTATATACACCTAACACCTATACCAGTCCTGAAAAGAACTTTTGTGTACCAAATAGCTAGCGTTTTATCTCTCCCTGCTCCAAACAGCAACCTTTCCCTATAGTGACAGAAGAAAGAATGTAAAATGGCCGCCGGATCGGGTGTATTTATAAGTTAGGGGGAATGCCCAAGTGTCCATGTGCTGTCATGTCTCAATTGGCTGTCCTGTACCCCATGATGGATGTGTCATCAGGTCAAAGTTCCTTTACACAGTAAAAACACGGAAGTCCGCCGGGCGAACAGCTCCAATAGTCCGCCGAACTGGCGGACCGCGAACAGCCGAAATTCGCCGTGAAACGACCGCCGGGCGAACTGTTCGGCCATCCCTAGTGGAGAGTGGATAGACCCCTTAACTCATTTAGGAGCCACGATGGTTAAAGTTGATTGTGGTCATATTGATTACTGGTGACAGGGGCAGTCAATGTCAGGAGGTTTTATTTTTTATTTTTAAACCCTTCACCGTATGGAGCCGTGGTAGTTGGAGCTGTGAGAAACTGGGTGTAGCAGGGTGTAGCAAGATGGCCACCAGGATCCAATATAGGCCGGAGCCAGGGTCTTGCCTGGAGAGGGCTGCCAGAGACTATTGACAAAAATCAAATAAGTGATGTTGCGCTCCCTTAAAATAGATAAAAACTCTAAAGTGCCTAATGCTTACTATTGGTTGTATACAAAATTGCATACAAAATTGCATATACCAATACTAAAGACCCAACTATCGTGACAAAACGTAGTCCATAAATAAAGTGTCAAGTGCTAAAAATACAGTATTTACACAATATAAGAGTGTCCAGTGCTTGATAAAAATTGCATAAATCAAAAGTGCCTAATGCTTACTATTAATTACATACACAGTTGCATATGACTGCACAGTAATGTGAACTCATCTACCGTGACCAAAAGTAATCCGTGAATAAAGTGTCAAGTGCTGCAAATTATACTTAAAACATATGACATTTGCACAATATAAGAGTGTCCAGTGTTTCATAGATCCAAAAATCGCATACACCAGTGAAAATATGTCATGCAAGTGAACTTGTTCCTCAAAAAACAATTAAGGCTGCAAACTGTATTGATAATGACATATATGTGGATCACACAGTGCAATTAAAATATATAAAATAAAATAAGAAAACACACAGTCTCTTAAAACAGCATATATAAAGTGCCACGTGCTTCGTACAGTGCTTCTCCAGGTACAAGGTGCCAGACAAAACAGTGTGTACACACTCCTGTGCCTCTTCAGTGTTCCACACACATCAAGTGAAATGGCTCCTTACCTTACTGCTGTAAGGCAAACAGCAGAAAACAGGGATCTCAGGCTATCCAGGTGGTGTACCCCTACTCCCGGGTTATGGATATTGTCCCCTCATCAGTTATTAAAATGACAGGATCTCCTCTGCCACCAGATCCAGCAACGTCTCCCCTTAGGCACTTTAGATTTATGCGATTTTTAGAGATGAGTTTACATTACTGTGCAGTCATATGCAACTTTGTATGCAACCAATAGTAAGCTTTAGGCACTTTTGAGTTTTTATCTATTTTAAGGGAGCACAACATCACTTATTTGATTTTTGTCATACGTTTTTCAGTGGTAGGGTTTATATCTCTGTCGGTGTTCTGCTGCAACCCACCCCTAGTATTTAGTGAGATTTGTATATGATAGTGCGGGGATATCCCAATTCTATCTGCCAGAGACTATTGTTGCCTGGTGCAGTGGGATAAGGGTATCAGTTCTCATAAACCCCCAGAAGTGGCCCAGTAAGGTGTCCTCCTGACGCTGTGGAGGGGGGAATTGGACGGGAGTAGGCAGAGGAGAGTTCAAATAGCCCCACAGGGGACTCACCAGGCCGGAGGGATGCAGAGCAGGGGATCCCAGAAGACTCTGGTGTGCAGAGGTGCAGCGGGTGTAGCGATTCGGCGGCCGAGTACGCCCCCTCCGGGTCGCCTGCATCCGCTGCCGGAGCGGCCCTCGGGTAGCACCGCAGGAAAGGCCGGGGATTATGGAGGCCTAGCAGGCCGCAAGATGGCGCCCGGCGAGGCGGCCTACAGCAGCCGGAACGGACCGAATCCTTCGATCCACGGACCGCAAATGGCGGTCAAACACAGTCAGACCTGTGGAGGAGCACCCGAGGAGCAGGATGGTGTAGTTTGTGGGAACCTAGGGCGATCTGGAACGGCGGATGGCACCAGATTGTCGGAGGTCCGGCGGAGCTCTGCAAGAAAGCGTCCGTCCTTGGTTCCGGCCGGCCACGCCCCCCATATGTTAAAAGTTTAAACTCTATCATTAGGCATATCTTGTACCATTCTTATTTCATTTAATGGATTCGGGTCAACAGATTTTCCCTCCCTTCTAAATGACCACAAGGTGGCAGTACATGTAGAGTACACTTAGTGGAGGTGTGCTGATTATGTTAATGGGTCACTTCTGATGAATGACCACAAGGTGCCAGTACATGTAGAGTACACTCAGTGGAGGTGTGCAGATTATGTTATTATGGAGCACTTCTGATAAATGACCACAAGGTGGCAGTACATGTAGAGTACGCTGAGTGGAGATGTGTGGATTATGTATTATTATGGTGCACTTCTGATAAATGACCACAAGGTGGCAGTACATGTAGAGTACACTGAGTGGAGGTGTGCAGATTATGTATTATTATGGGCACTTCTGATAAATGACCACAAGGTGGCAGTACATGTAGAGTACACTGAGGGGAGGTGTGTGGATTATGTATTATTTTGGTGTACTTCTGATGAATGACCACAAGGTGGCAGTACATGTAGTGTACGCTGAGTGAAGGTGTGCAGATTATGTATTATTATGGGAAACTTCTAAATAAATGACCCACAAGGTGGCAGTACATGCAGAGTACACTGAGTGGAGGTGTGTGGATTATGTGTTATTATCGAACACTTCTGATAAATGACCACAAGGTGGCAGTACATGTAGAGTACACTGAGGGGAGGTGTGTGGATTATGTATTATTATGGTGCACTTCTGATGAACGACCACAAGGTGGCAGTACATGTGGAGTACACTGAGTGGAGGTGTGTGGATTATGTTAATGGTTCACTTCTGATGAATGACCACAAGGTGGCAGTACATGAAGAGTACGCTGAGTGGAGGTGTGTGGATTTTGTGTTATTATGGAGTGCTTCTGATAAATGACCACAAGGTGGCAGTACATGTAGGGTACACTGAGTGGAGGTGTGTGGATTATGTTATTATGGGGCACTTCTGATGAATGACCACAAGGTGGCAGTACAAGTAGAGTACGCTGACTGGAGGAGTGTATAATATGTTATTATGGCGCACATCTGATAAATGACCACAAGGTGGCAGTACATGTAGAGTACACTGAGTGGAGGAGTGTGGATTATGTTATTATGGTGCAATTCTAATAAATGACCACAAGGTGGCAGTACATGTAGGGTACACTGAGTGGAGGTGTGTGGATTATGTTATTATGGGGCACTTCTGATGAATGACCACAAGGTGGCAGTACAAGTAGAGTACGCTGACTGGAGGAGTGTATAATATGTTATTATGGCGCACATCTGATAAATGACCACAAGGTGGCAGTACATGTAGAGTACACTGAGTGGAGGAGTGTGGATTATGTGTTTTATTATGGGGCACTTCTGATAAATGACCACAAGGTGGCAGTACATGTAGGGTAGACTGAGTGGTGGGGAGCGGATTGTGTGTTATTATGGGGCACTTATGATAAATGACCACAAGGTGGCAGTACATGTAGGGTACACTGAGTGGAGGTGTGTGGATTATGTTATTATGGGGCACTTCTGATGAATGACCACAAGGTGGCAGTACAAGTAGAGTACGCTGACTGGAGGAGTGTATAATATGTTATTATGGCGCACATCTGATAAATGACCACAAGGTGGCAGTACATGTAGAGTACACTGAGTGGAGGAGTGTGGATTATGTGTTTTATTATGGGGCACTTCTGATAAATGACCACAAGGTGGCAGTACATTTACTCTGCATGTACTGCCACCTTGTGGTCATTTATCAGAAGTGCCCCATAATAACATAATCCACACTCCTGCACTCAGTGTACTCTACATGTACTGCCACCTTGTGGTCATTTATCAGATGTGCGCCATAATAACATATTATACACTCCTCCAGTCAGCGTACTCTACTTGTACTGCCACCTTGTGGTCATTTATCAGAAGTGCTCCATAATACTAGATAATCCACAAACCTCCACGCGGCGTACTCTACATGAACTGCCACCTTGTGGTCATTTATCAGAAGTGCTCCATAATAACATAATCTGCACACCTCCACTGAGTGTACTCTACATGTACTGCCACCTTGTGGTCATTTCTCAGAAGTGCCCCGTAATAATACATAATCCTCACACCTCCACTCAGCGTACTCTACATGTACTGCTACCTTGTGGTCATTTCTCAGAAGTGCCCCATAATACCACATAATCCACACACCTCCACTCAGCGTACTCTACATATACTGCCACCTTGTGGTCATTTATCAGAAGTGCACCATAATACCAGATAATTCACACACCTCCTCTCAGCGTACTCTACATGTACTGCCACCTTGTGGTCATTTATTAGAATTGCACCATAATAACATAATCCACACTCCTCCACTCAGTGTACTCTACATGTACTGCCACCTTGTGGTCATTTATCAGAAGTGCCCCATAATACCACATAATCCACACACCTCCACTCAGCGTACTCTACATATACTGCCACCTTGTGGTCATTTATCAGAAGTGCACCATAATACCAGATAATTCACACACCTCCTCTCAGCGTACTCTACATGTACTGCCACCTTGTGGTCATTTATTAGAATTGCACCATAATAACATAATCCGCACACCTCCACTCAGTGTACCCTACATGCACTGCCACCTTGTGGCCATTTATCAGAAGAGCCCCATAATACCACATAATCCACACACTTCAACTCAGCGTACTCTACACTTACTGCCACCTTGTGGTCATTTATCAGAAGTGCCCCATAATAACACTTAATCCACACACCTCCACTTAGCGTAATCTACATGTACTGCCACCTTGTGGTCATTTATCAGAAGTGCCCCATAATAACACATAATCCACACACCTCCACTCAGCGTACTCTACATGTACTGCCACCTTGTGGCCATTTATCAGAAGTTCTCCATAATACCACATAATCCACACAACTCCACTCAGCATACCCTACACTTACTGCCAACTTGTGGTCATTTATCAGAAGTGCCCCATAATACCAGATAATTCACACACCTCCACTCAGCGTACTCTACATGTACTGCCACCTTGTGGTCATTTATTTGAATTACACCATAATAACATAATCCAAACAAATAACAATCAGCATACTCTGCATGTACTGCCACCTTGTGGTCATTTATCAGAAGTGCAACATAATAACACTTAATCCACACACATCCACTTAGCGTATTCTAAATGTACTGCCACCTTGTGGTCATTTATTATAATTGCACTATAATAACATAATCCACACACCTCCACAGCAAATTCTACATGTACTGCCTCCTTTTGGTCATTTATCAGAAGTGCCCCATAATAACACATAATCCACACACCTCCACTCAGCGTACTCTACATGTACTGCCACCTTGTGGCCATTTATCAGAAGTTCTCCATAATACCACATAATTGGCACACTTCCACCCAGCTTACACTATATGTACTGCCACCTTGTGGCCATTTATCAGAAGTGCCCCATAATAACATAATCAACACTCCTCCACTCAGTGTACTCTGCATGTACTGCCACCTTTTGGTCATTTATCAGAAGTGCTCCATAATAACATAATCCATACACCTTCACTCAGTGTACTCTACATGTACTGCCACCTTGTGGTCATTTATCAAAAGTGCTCCATAATAACACATAATCCACACACCTCCACTCAGCGTACTCTAAATATACTGCCACCTTGTGGTCATTTATCAGAAGTGCCCCATAATAATACATAATCCGCACACCTCCCTTCAGCGTACTCTACATGTACTGCCACCTTGTGGTCATTTATCACACGTGCTCCATAATAACACATAATCCACACACCTCTACTCAGTTTACTCTACATGTACTGCCACCTTGTGGTCATTTATCAGAAGTGCACCATAATACCAGATAATTCACACACCTCCTCTCAGCGTACTCTACATGTACTGCCACCTTGTGGTAATTTATCAGAAGTGATCCATAATACTACATAATCCGCACACCTCCACTCAGCGTACTCTACAGGTACTGCCACCTTGTGGTCATTTATCAGAAGTGCCCCATAATAATACATAATCCACACACCTCCACTCAGTGTACTTTACATGTACTGCCACCTTGTGCTCATTTATCAGAAGTTCCCCATAATAACATAATCCACACACCTCCACTCAGTGTACTCTGCATGTACTGCCACCTTGTGCTCATTTATCAGAAGTGCCCCATAATAACATAATCCACACACCTCCACTCAGTGTACTGTGCATGTACTGCCGCCTTGTGGCCATTCATCAGAAGTGCCCCATTAACATAATCCACACACCTCCACTCAGTGTACTCTACATGTACTGCCACCTTGTGGTCATTTATTAGAATTGCACCATAATAACATAATCCGCACACCTCCAATCAGTGTACCCTACATGCACTGCCACCTTGTGGCCATTTATCAGAAGAGCCCCATAATACCACATAATCCACACACTTCAACTCAGCGTACTCTACACTTACTGCCACCTTGTGGTCATTTATTAGAAGTGCCCCATAATAACACTTAATCCACACACCTCCACTTAGCGTACTCTACATGTACTGCCACCTTGTGGTAATTTAGCAGAAGTGCCCCATAATACCACATAATCCACACACCTCCACTCAGCGTACTCTACATGTACTGCCACCTTGTGGTCATTTATCAGAAGTGCCCCATAATAACACTTAATCCACACACCTCCACTTAGCGTAATCTACATGTACTGCCACCTTGTGCTCATTTATCAGAAGTGCCCCATAATAACACATAATCCACACACCTCCACTCAGCGTACTCTACATGTACTGCCACCTTGTGGCCATTTATCAGAAGTTCTCCATAATACCACATAATTGGCACACTTCCACCCAGCTTACACTATATGTACTGCCACCTTGTGGCCATTTATCAGAAGTGCCCCAAAATAATACATAATCCTCACACCTCCACTCAGCGTACTCTACATGTACTGCCACCTTGTGGTCATTTATCAGAAGCACCCCATAATAACACTTAATCCGCACACCTCCATTCAGCGTACTCTACATGTACTGCCACCTTGTGGTCATTTATCAGAAGTGCCCCATAATACCACATAATCCACACAACTCCACTCAGCATACCCTACACTTACTGCCAACTTGTGGTCATTTATCAGAAGTGCCCCATAATACCAGATAATTCACACACCTCCACTCAGCGTACTGTACATGTACTGCCACCTTGTGGTCATTTATTTGAATTACACCATAATAACATAATCCAAACAAATAACAATCAGCGTACTCTGCATGTACTGCCACCTTGTGGTCATTTATCAGAAGTGCAACATAATAACACTTAATCCACACACATCCACTTAGCGTATTCTAAATGTACTGCCACCTTGTGGTCATTTATTATAATTGCACTATAATAACATAATCCACACACCTCCACAGCAAATTCTACATGTACTGCCTCCTTTTGGTCATTTATCAGAAGTGCCCCATAATAACACATAATCCACACACCTCCACTCAGCGTACTCTACATGTACTGCCACCTTGTGGCCATTTATCAGAAGTTCTCCATAATACCACATAATTGGCACACTTCCACCCAGCTTACACTATATGTACTGCCACCTTGTGGCCATTTATCAGAAGTGCCCCATAATAATACATAATCCTCACACCTCCACTCAGCGTACTCTACATGTACTGCCACCTTGTGGTCATTTATCAGAAGCACCCCATAATAACATAATCAACACTCCTCCACTCAGTGTACTCTGCATGTACTGCCACCTTTTGGTCATTTATCAGAAGTGCTCCATAATAACATATTCCATACACCTTCACTGAGTGTACTCTGCATGTACTGCCACCTTGTGGTCATTTATCAAAAGTGCTCCATAATAACACATAATCCACACACCTCCACTCAGCGTACTCTAAATATACTGCCACCTTGTGGTCATTTATCAGAAGTGCCCCATAATAACACTTAATCCACACTCCTCCACTTAGCGTACTCTAAATGTAATGCCACCTTGTGGTCATTTATCACAAGTGCTCCATAATAACATAATCCATACACCTCCACTCAGCGTAATCTACATGTACTGCCACCTTGTGGCCATTTATCAGAAGTGCCCCATAATAATACATAATCCGCACACCTCCCTTCAGCGTACTCTACATGTACTGCCACCTTATGGTCATTTATCAGAAGCGCCCCATAATAACATAATCCACACTCCTCCACTCAGCGTACCCTACATGTACTGCCACCTTGTGGCCATTTATCAGAAGTGCTCCATAATAACACGTAATCCACGCACCTCCACTCAGTGTACTCTACAGGTACTGCCACCTTGTGGTCATTTATCAGAAGTGCCCCATAATAATACATAATCCACACACCTCCACTCAGTGTACTTTACATGTACTGCCACCTTGTGCTCATTTATCAGAATTGCCCCATAATAACATAATCCACACACCTCCACTCAGTGTACTTTACATGTACTGCCACCTTGTGGTCATTTATTAGAATAGCCCCATAATAACATATTCCGCACACCTCCACTCAGTGTACTCTGCATGTACTGCCACCTTGTGGTAATTTATTAGAATTGCCCCATAATAACATAATCCACACACCTCCACTCAGTGTACTCTACATGTACTGTCACCTTGTGGTCATTTATCAGAAGTGCCCAATAATAACACTTAATCCGCACACCTCCACTCAGCGCACTCTACATGTACTGCCACCTTGTGGTCATTTATTTGAATTGCACTATAATAACATAATCCACACACCTACAATCAGCGTACTCTGCATGTACTGCCACCTTGTGGTCATTTATCAGAAGTACCCCATGATAACACTTAATCCACACACATCCACTTAGCGTACTCTAAATGTCCTGCCACCTTGTGGTCATTTATTAGAATTGCACTATAATAACAATCCACACACCTCCATAGCAAATTCTACATGTACTGCCACGTTGTGGTCATTTATCAGAAGTGCCCCATAATAACACATAATCCACACACCTCCACTCAGCGTACTTACTCTACATGTACTGCCACTTTCTGGCCATTTATCAGAAGTTCTCCATAATACCACATAATTGGCACACTTCCACCCAGCTTACACCATATGTACTGCCACCTTGTGGCCATTTATCAGAAGTGCCCCATAATAATACATAATCCTCACACCTCCACTCAGCGTATTCTACATGTACTGCCACCGTGTGGTCATTTATCAGAAGTGCCCCATAATACCACCATAATCCACACACCTCCACTCAGTGTACTCTACATGTACTGCCACCTTGTGGTCATTTATCAGAAGTGCTCCATAATAACACATAATCCACACACCTTTACTAAGTGTACTCTACATTTACTGCCATCTTGTGGTCATTTATCAGAAGTGCCCCATAATACCACATAATCCACACACCTCCACTCAGCGTACTCTACATGTACTGCCACCTTGTGGTCATTTATCAGAAGTGCCCCATAATAACACTTAATCCGCACACCTCCACTCAGCGAACTCTACATGTACTGCCACCTTGTGGTCATTTATCAGAAGTGCCCCATAATACCACATAAGCCACACACTTCCACTCAGCATACTCTACACTTACTGCCACCTTGTGGTCATTTATCAGAAGTGAACCATAATACCAGATAATTCACACACCTCCACTCAGCGTACTCCACATTTACTGCCACCTTGTGGTCATTTTTCACAAGTGCTCCATAGTAACATAATCCATACACCTCCACTCAGCGTAATCTACATGTACTGCCACCTTGTGGCCATTTATCAGAAGTGCCCCATAATAATACATAATCCGCACACCTCCCTTCAGCGTACTCTACATGTACTGCCACCTTGTAGTCATTTATCAGAAGCGCCCCATAATAACATAATCCACACTCCTCCACTCAGCGTACTCTACATGTACTGCCACCTTGTGGCCATTTATCAGAAGTGCTCCATAATAACACGTAATCCACACACCTCAACTCAGTGTACTCTACAGGTACTGCCACCTTGTGGTCATTTATCAGAAGTGCCCCATAATAATACATAATCCACACACCTCCACTCAGTGTACTTTACATGTACTGCCACCTTGTGCTCATTTATCAGAAGTTCCCCATAATAACATAATCCACACACCTCCACTCAGTGTACTGTGCATGTACTGCCGCCTTGTGGCCATTCATCAGAAGTGCCCCATTAACATAATCCACACACCTCCACTCAGTGTACTCTACATGTACTGCCACCTTGTGGTCATTTATAAGAAAAGCCACATAATACCACATAATCCACACACCTTCACTCAGTGTATACTACTTGTACTGCCACCTTGTGGTCATTTATTAGAATTGCACCATAATAAGTAATCTACACACCTCCACGCAGCGTATCCTACATGTACTGCCACCTTGTGGTCATTTATCTGAAGTGCCCCATAATACCATTATCCATACACCTCCACTCAGCGTACTCTACATGTACTGCCACCTTGTGGTCATTTATCAGAAGTGCTCCATAATACCATTATCCATACACCTCCACTCAGCGTACTCTACATGTACTGCCACCTTGTGGTCATTTATCAGAATTGCCACGTAATACCACATAATCCAAACACCTCCACTCAGTGTACTCTACATGAACTGCCAACTTGTGGTCATTTATCACACGTGCTCCATAATAACACATAATCCACACACCTCTACTCAGTTTACTCTACATATACTTCCACCTTGTGGCCATTTATCAGAAGTTCTCCATAATACCACCTAATCGGCACACCTCAACCCAGCTTACCCTATATGTACTGCCACCTTGTGGTCATTTATCAGAAGCGCCCCATAATAACATAATCCACACTCCTCCACTCAGTGTACTCTACATGTACTACCACCTTGTGGTCATTTATCATAAGTACTCCATAATAACATAATCCATACACCTCCACTCAGCGTACTCTACATGTACTGCCACCTTGTGGTCATTTATCAGAAGTGCCCCATAATACCACATAATCCACACACCTCCACTCAGCGTACTCTACATGTACTGCCACCTTGTGGTCATTTATCAGAAGTGCCCCATAATAACATAATCCACACACCTCCACTCAGTGTACTGTGCATGTACTGCCACCTTGTGGTCATTTATCAGAAGTGCACCATAATAACATAATCCACACACCTTCACTCAGCGTACTCTACATATACTGCCACCTTGTGGTCATTTATTAGAATTTCACCATAATAACATAATCCACACACCTCCACGCAGCGTACTCTACATGTACTGCCACCTTGTGGTCATTTATCAGAAGTTCCCCGTAATAACACAATCCACACACCTACACTTAGCGTACTCTACATGTACTGCCACCTTGTTTTCATTTATCAGAAGTCCCCCATAATAACACTTAATCCACATACCTCCACTCAGCGTATTTACTCTACATGTACTGCCACCTTGTTGCCATTTATCAGAAGTTCTCCATAATATCACCTAATCGGCACACCTCAACCCAGCTTACCCTATATGTACTGCCACCTTGTGGTCATTTATCAGGAGCGCCCCATAATAACATAATCCACATTCCTCCACTCAGCGTACTCTACATGTACTGCCACCTTGTGGTCATTTATCATAAGTGCTCCATAATAACATAATCCATACACCTCCACTCAACGTACTCTACATGTACTGCCACCTTGCGGTCATTTATCAGAAGTGCCCCATAATACCACATAATCCACACACCTCCACTCAGCGTACTCTACATGCACTGCCACCTTGTGGTCATTTATAAGAAATGCTCCATAATAACATAATCCACACATCTGCACTCAGCGTATAATATATGTACTGTCACCTTGTGGTCATTTATTAGAGGTGCCCCATAAGAACACATAATCCACACACCTCCACCCAGTGTACTCTACATGTACTGCCACCTTGTGGTCATTCATCAGAAGTGCTCCATAACAACATAATCAGCACACCTCCACTCAGTGTACTCTACATGTACTTCCACCTTATGGTTATTTATCAGAAGTGTTCCATAATAACATAATCCATACACCTCCACTCAGCGTACTCTACATGTACTGTCACCTTGTGGTTATTTATCAGAAGTGCCCCATAATAACTCTTAATCCACACACCTCCACTCAGCGTACTTACTCTACATGTACTGCCACCTTGTGTCCATTTATCAGAAGTACCCCATAATACCACATAATCCACACACCTCCACTCAGCGTACTCTACATGTACTGCCACCTTGTGGTCATTTAAAAGAAGTGCTCCATAATAACATAATCCACACATCTGCACTCAGTGTATAATATATGTACTGCCACCTTGTGGTCATTTATCAGAGGTGCCTCATAATAACATAATCCACACACCACCATGCAGTGTTCTCTGCATGTACTACCACCTTGTGGTCATTTATCAGTAGCGCCCCATAATAAGATAATCCACACTCCTCCACTCAGTGCACTCTACATGTACTGCCACCTTGTGGTCATTTATCAGAAGTGCTCCATAACAACATAATCCTTACACCTCCACTCAGCCTACTCTACATGTACTGCCACCTTGTGGTCATTTATCAGAAGTGCCCCATAATATCATAATCCACACTCCTCCACTCAGTGCACTCTACATGTACTGTCACCTTGTGGTCATTTATCAGAAGTGCTCCATAATAACATAATCCATACACCTCCACTCAGCGTACTCTACATGTACTGCCTCCTTGTGGTCATTTATCAGAAGTGCTCCATAACAACATAATCCTTACACCTCCACTCAGCCTACTCTACATGTACTACCACCTTGTGGCCATTTATCAGAAGTGCCCCATAATAGCATAGTCCACACATCTGCCTACAGTGTATTCTATATGTACTGCCACCTTGTGGTCATTTATCAGAAGTGCTCCATAATAACATAATCCATACACCTCCACTCAGCGTAATCTACATGTACTGCCACCTTGTGGTCATTTATTAGAATTGCACCATAAAAACATAATCCACACACCTCCACTCAGCGTACTCTACATGTACTGCCACCTTGTGGCCATTTATCAGAAGTGCTCCATAATACCACATAATCCGCACACCTCCACTCAGTGTAATCTACATGTACTGCCACCTTGTGGCCATTTATCAGAAGTGCCCCATAATAATGCATGATCCGCACACCTCCCCTCAGCATACTCTACATGTACTGCCACCTTGTGGTCATTTATCAGAAGTGCCCCATAATAACATAATCCACACTCCTCCACTCAGCGTACTCTACATGTACTGCCACCTTGTGGCCATTTATCAGAAGTGCTCCATAATAACACATAATCCGCACACCTCCACTCGGCATACTCTACATGTACTGCCACCTTGTGGCCATTTATCAGAAGTGCTCCATAATAACACATAATCCACACACCTCCACTCAGTGTACTCTACATGTACTTCCACCTTGTGGTCATTTATCAGAAGCGCCCCATTATAACATAATCCACACTCCTCCACTCCGTGCACTCTACATGTACTGCCACCTTGTGGTCATTTATCAGAAGTGCTCCATAATAACATAATCCATACACCTCCACTCAGCGTACTCTACATGTACTGCCACCTTGTGGTCATTTATCAGAAGTGCCCCATAATACCACATAATCCACACACCTCCACTCAGCGTACTCTACATGTACTGCCACCTTGTGGTCATTTATAAGAAGTGCTCCATAATAACATAATCCACACATCTGCACTCAGTGTATAATATATGTACTGCCACCTTGTGGTCATTTATCGGAGGTGCCCCATAATAACATAATCCACACACCACCATTCAGTGTTCTCTGCATGTACTACCACCTTGTGGTCATTTATCAGTAGCGCCCCATAATAAGATAATCCACACTCCTCCACTCAGTGCACTCTACATGTACTGCCACCTTGTGGTCATTTATAAGAAGTGCTCCATAATAACATAATCCACACATCTGCACTCAGTGTATAATATATGTACTGCCACCTTGTGGTCATTTATCGGAGGTGCTCCATAACAACATAATCCTTACACCTCCACTCAGCGTACTCTACATGTACTGCCACCTTGTGGTCATTTATCAGAAGTGCCCCATAATACCACATAATCCATACACTTCCACTCAGCATACTCTACATGTACTGCCACCCTGTGGTCATTTATCAGAAGTGCTCCATAATTACACATAATCCACACACCTCTACTCAGTGTACTCTACATGTACTGCCACCTTGTGGTCATTTATAAGAAGTGCTCCATAATAACATAATCCACACATCTGCACTCAGTGTATAATATATGTACTGCCACCTTGTGGTTATTTATCGGAGGTGCCCCATAATAACATAATCCACACACCACCATTCAGTGTTCTCTACATGTACTGCCACCTTGTGGTCATTTATCAGAAGTGCCCCATAATAGCATAGTCCACACATCTGCCTACAGTGTATTCTATATGTACTGCCACCTTGTGGTCATTTATCAGAGGTGCCCCATAATAACACATAATCCACACACCTCCACCCAGTGTACTCTACATGTACTGCCACCTTGTGGTCATTCATCAGGAGTGCTCCATAACAACATAATCAGCACACCTCCACTCAGTGTACTCTACATGTACTGCCACCCTCTGACTATTGTCCCTGTCCTCCCTACCTGGTACAAATCCTACTTGGTCCCCATTTATTAGTTCCAGCATAAGATTTTTCGATCTTGTTGCTAACACCTTCGCATATAGCTTTGTGTCAGTGTTCAGCAGCGCTATTCGCCTATAATTAGAACAGACTGACCTATCTTTCACGGGCTTCGGTATAACCGTTAGATTTGCCAACAATGATTCTTTCCTCATATCCTCGTTCTCACCTATTTTGTTTAAGTATTTTCAGAGTTCTAGGGCTAATTGCTCTTTAAATTTCTTGTAATATTTAATTGAGAAACTGTCCGGACCCAGACTTTTCCCGTTAGGTGTTTCCTTTATTGCTTTATATATTTAATCTAAAAAATAAAATAAAATAATGGGTATTTTATGTAGGAAAAAGAGAGGGGAAATAACCTCTTTCTGGACGGCATTCTGGCCCTCCATGCCTGCATCCAGTGTCATTGGCATTCCTGTAAGTAGTCTTGGTAAATTGGTGTTATTTCCCCTCTCTTTTTCCTACATAAAATTCCCATTATTTTATTTTATTTTTACAAATTAACTATGTGTTTCAATACTTAGACATATACCCCATACTTGCTCCTGAAGTGTGGCAGTCACCACGAAACGTGTCGAGCCAATAGGTGCAACACCATCAATGAACATACTTACCAATTGGATTGTACCAATGAATTTGAGCATACCTAACATAGTGAGGAGTGACTAGATGGAGACCATTTCTGAGCATTTTTATATTACCAGTTCATCCCCCAATGGTCACGTGTACATTTTGTACAATTAATTTAGGTAGGTACAGTCACTATCTATTGAAGTATATGTAGGTGGGCCATTATTCATTTCTCTTCTTGCAGCTGGTGCTCCGGGTACTTTTCTTTGATTTATGCGATCCTCCCTGTGTACCCGGTGTGTCTCTGTGTACCCAGTGTGTCTCTGTGTACTCGGTGTGTCTCTGTGTACCCGCTGTGTCCCTGTGTACCCGCTGTGTCCCCGCTGTGTCCCTGTGTACTCGGTGTGTCCCTGTGTACCCGGTGTGTCTCTGTGTACCCAGTGTGTCTCTGTGTACCCAGTATTTCTCTGTGTACCCGGTGTGTCTCTGTGTACCCGGTATTTCTCTGTGTACCTGGTGTGTCTCTGTGTACCCGGTGTGTCTCTGTGTACCCGGTGTGTCTCTGTGTACCCGGTGTGTCTCTGTGTACCTGGTATTTCTCTGTGTACTCGGTGTGTCTCTGTGTACCCGGTGTGTCTCTGTGTACCCGGTGTGTCTCTGTGTACCCGGTGTGTCTCTGTGTAGGAGGTCCTGCAGCACTAAATACATACTTTAAGCCTCCATTGGCTGTTGCAGGTCGGAGCCATTGGGTGGGTTTTCTGTGTACTCGGTGTGTCCCTGTGTACCCGGTGTGTCTCTGTGTACCCGGTTTGTCTCTGTGTACCCGGTGTGTTCTCTGTGTACCCGCTGTGTCCCTGTGTACCCGCTGTGTCCCTGTGTAACCGCTGTGTCTCTGTGTACCCGGTGTGTCTCTGTGTACCCGCTGTGTCTCTGTGTACCCGCTGTGTCTCTGTGTACCCGGTATGTCTCTGTGTACCCGTGTGTCTCTGTGTACCCGGTGTGTCTTTGTGTACCTGGTGTGTCTCTGTGTACTCGGTATGTCTCTGTGTACTCGGTGTGTCTCTGTGTACCCGGTGTGTCTCTGTGTACCCGGTGTGTCTCTGTGTACTCGTTGTGTCTCTGTGTACTCGGTGTGTCTCTGTGTACCCGGTGTGTCTCTGTGTACCCGGTATTTCTCTGTGTACTTGGTGTGTCTCTGTGTACCCGATCTGTCTCTGTGTACTCGGTATGTCTCTGTGTACTCGGTGTGTCTCTGTGTACCTGGTGCGTCTCTGTGTACCTGGTGTGTCTCTGTGTACTCGGTGTGTCTCTGTGTACCCGGTGTGTTTCTGTGTACCTGGTGTGTCTCTGTGTACCCGGTGTGTCTCTTTGTACTCGGTGTGTCCCTGTGTACCCGGTGTGTCTCTGTGTACCCAGTGTGTCTCTGTGTACCCAGTATTTCTCTGTGTACCCGGTGTGTCTCTGTGTACCCGGTATTTCTCTGTGTACCCGGTGTGTCTCTGTGTACCCGGTGTGTCTCTGTGTACCCGGTGTGTCTCTGTGTACCCGGTGTGTCTCTGTGTACCCGGTGTGTCTCTGTGTACCCGGTGTGTCTCTGTGTACCCGGTGTGTCTCTGTGTACTCGGTGTGTCTCTGTGTACCCGGTGTGTTTCTGTGTACCCGGTGTGTCTCTGTGTACTCGGTGTGTCTCTGTGTACCTGGTGTGTCTCTGTGTACCCGGTGTGTCTCTGTGTACCCGGTGTGTCTCTGTGTACCCGGTGTGTCTCTGTGTACTCGGTGTGTCTCTGTGTACCCAGTGTGTCTCTGTGTACCCGGTGTGTCTCTGTGTATCCGGTATTTCTCTGTGTACTCGGTGTGTCTCTGTGTACCCGGTGTGTCTCTGTGTAGGAGGTGCTGCAGCAGTAAATACATACTTTAAGCCTCCATTGGCTGTTTCAGGTCGGAGCCATTGGGTGGGTTTTCTGTGTACTCGGTGTGTCTCTGTGTACCCGGTGTGTCTCTGTGTACCCGGTGTGTTTTCTGTGTACCCGGTGTGTTCTCTGTGTACCCGGTGTGTCTCTGTGTACCCGGTGTGTCTCTGTGTACTCAGTATGTCTCTGTGTACTTGGTGCGTCTCTGTGTACTCGGTATGTCTCTGTGTACCCGGTGTGTCTCTGTGTACCCGGTGTGTCTCTGTGTAGGAGGTGTTGCAGCAGTAAATTCATACTTTAAGCCTCCATTGGCTGTTGCAGGTCGGAGCCATTGGGCGGGGTCTCTGTTTACCCGGTGTGTCTCTGCGTACCCGGTGTGTCTCTGCGTACCCGGTGTGTCTCTGCGTACCCGGTGTGTCTCTGTGTACTCGGTGTGTTTCTGTGTACCTGGTGTGTCTCTGTGTACCCGGTGTGTCTATGTGTACCCGCTATTTCCGACAGCGCGACCGACACCTCTCCGACAGCGTGACCGACACCTCTCCGACAGGTCATTTCAAAGTTTTTCTAGCACTACCGTGTGATGAAATAATATGTGAATCCAGGGAGGGGGAGGGGGGATTGAGAGGGGAGAGGTAATAAGAGGAAAGGTAGAAAGGAGCTGTCCCTGCTGCTGCTTAGAAACAAAGACGGGATATAAAGACCACCCTGAGGGTCCAGGTTTATTCATTACCAAGGAGAAGGAGAAGAAGGGGAATAGCCGGTATACTTCTATGCGGTCACCTCTTTACCGCAAGGTAAGTGGCCATTGCTTACTGGTGTGGTGTGGCATGAAGAGGATGAGGACACGGCGCCACAAGTGGAATATTTGGCACATCAAACAATTTTGCACTTTTATAAGTTGTTTTGCACATCCGGAAATGTGGTTGATATGAGGATTAGTGGCAGATATATGTATTGATCCGACATCCTGGAAAATGTTTCCCAAATACAAACTAGAAGAATCACTGGATCTCCATATCAATTGGTGGATATATATGTACTAAATACTACCTCACATGATTGTTTGATAGATAGATATAAGTTCTGTGCTCGGATGGTCGGTGCTCCTGTGCAGTGTACAGCATGTCGGGGTGTTGGGGGACATTGTATGATCACTCAGCTTATCATCAATGCCTTTTCTGAGGGTTTATTTACTTTTTTTCACAGGAATTGGGCTTTTTAGGACTTGTAAGTTTTAAATCTGTGAATGAGTTGCCGATATTGTATTTTTATATACTTTGTTTTATTAGGAAAAGTTAAAGAGCAGTACACATACAATACACATACAGTACACATACAGTACACATACAGTACACAGGGTGTCACAGAACATGACATGTAGACACGATAGAATATAAAATTATATAAATAAATGTATAAAGTGCGGATGTCGCCTCCGTGTGATGATTTCGGTATCACCTCCGCTGTGACTCCTGAAGAATCCAATGAGTTTTATCATTTGTCAGTTCCTAAGGGTTCCTGTTCTTTATTATTGATCTAATTATTGATCGCCTCTTCTCTCTGATACACCTAAATCTACAGAATATCGGGGTCTTCCTGTGATTGGATGATTGGGTCAGATGCCCTTTTAGTCACACCTGACATGACCTCTTCTGGTTTATTCTCGGCTTTTGGGGAGGATCTTGTAAGTCTCGGCTCATTCTTTTCTTTTCTTGCTTCATCTCCAATGTATTTTCTTGATAAGCGGCATGAAGATTGAATAGTGAAGCATTGGAAGGCTTTTGGTGGAGCTCCATAATCTCCTCGGAGGCTCTGTCACAGAGATCTATATGGGACTGTAGGCCACACCCTCCCCCACCTACATACCCACATACAATCACACCACCCAAGAAAAAACACCATATAAGTGTGCAGAAAATGGCCGCGCCACTTTATTGGTTTATCATCTTTACATGACCATATAAATCAAACACTTTTCATAAAATACACCAAAAATCACTTAACCTTGTCCAGTTATTGGAACTCGGGAACTTCACTAAACCAACAATGAATATGCCCCTCCCCCCGGATTCCGGGGTGACCCTACCACATAAAAATGCCACGACGGGAAGGGAGGGAGGAGCTTCTTTTCTTCACCAGGTCCGCTGCAGAGGAAGCACAAGACTCTCTGCAGCCCCTTATATAGACTATCTAGATGGAGAAACTGACCCTAGATCACACATTGGCCACCCCACACCCGCCTAATCACCCACCCCCAACCTGAACCTACTTAACCCCTAGACTACCAGAATGAGGGGTAAGTGGCCACATTCCCAGGAAAGCGGCCCCAATGCTTCCGCCCGCTTTTCCATTCTCCAATGCCCCTCCCCCTCTCAGTTCAGTGCAGGGCTCGGCTTTTCTTTTAGTAAATCACAATGCATTTCTGCTCCAGTGTTGCATTTATTTATGCTTCTATTGAATGTGGTGATTTGCGGTGTGGTGAATGTTCGGCGTTTGGAGCAGAATATTGTATTTTCATGGGATCTCTAAGAATCTTCTTCACTTGGCTCTTCCCGGTGGTTGTGGCCCTTTGGGGGGGTCAGTTCAGCCCCCAGAGCCTCTTATTGATGAATGTTAGAAGAGCGTTTTTATGCAATGAACTGTCTGAGATAAATGCTTCTTCCTGCTCTTCATTTCATATTTACATTAAAGTCGCACATTTTCAGGGAAGCAAAACATTTCCTAGCAGACGCTTTGTTTGCCTTGTTTCCAGTGTTTCAGGACGACGGTTCCCCCAGCACTGAGCGAAGGCCGACAATCTCCTTATAACCAGTTTGTTTGCTTGAAGTTCTGTCCGATATTCTATTCCATTCCCTCGCTGAACACAACCGGCATTGTCCATGTCAGAGGTCGCTTCTCCTCGCAGGACTCCGCACAACTCTTCTCCCTTTATATGACATTTATCAAAGTGCTTCTTTCCACATTCTCTCATCACAACTCTTAGTAGGAGTTTGAGACACAACGACTCTGCATCTCATTCTGGCTTTTGGTAAGGAGTTCTGGAAAGGAGTTTAGAAGCCGTGTTTATATGCTGCTATTGGGTCACAAATCGCATCCAACATGTCATTTCATTTCACTACTGCTTTGTAATCAATCTGTTCTTCTGCATAGAAAACACATTACAACTGCTTTACCACTCAGGTAAGTCGGGTGAGTTGAGGTAAGTTGTTAACTGGCCAGACAAAGGTGTTTGCAGAATTAGATTAAGTCCCCATGCACACGAGACGCTGCGAAACGCGTGTTCAGAGGATGTTGGACACTTTTTTCAACTTCCCCCTGAACTCATTCAATGTTCTCCTCCTATGTGTCCATCTACACCGTCTCCTTTATTGCCGTTTTTATGCAGTGCGTTTAACCTCGTTTTTCCAGAAGCAAAAAAATGGGTTCAGATAAAAAAGTTTTCCACGTTTCAGACACAAAACACAGCAAAACTCTGGTACCGCATTTTGCCACGTTTCCGTTTATAAGCGTTTTTAAAGGTGACCTATTTTTTTATGTGAAAAATCACAAAAAATCATGGCAAATGATGAAAAACCATTAAAAAAATATTTGAAACAATTGCAAGTGGACAATCCACACCTTGTGGCAAGTGACACGCTAAATACAAGTACTACTCACTCTGGTCTCACAAAATGGCTGAAATAGTTAATAATACTGTTTTTTGAGATGGGGAGGGTCTATGATGTCAGCTTAACTAAACGCTTCTAGACGCAAATGCGGTAAAACGTTGGTAAATTGCGGTAAAAATTGTGGCAAAATGGGCGTTTCTAAATGCCAGTTACAGCTTTTAAAAACATGTGTCCAGCAGAGTTTGTGGCGGCGTCTCGTGTGCATGGGGCCTAACAAGACCAGGATAGGCCGTTATCATTTCATGTCTTAGGCCATTCCCATTTCCCAATAGAGCTGATTCAGCAATTTCACCTCTTCACAATTCTTTCCTTTTTCTGTGTCATGTGACCGGCTCTCCTTTATCACAATCATATTATAAATCTGTCTGTAAAAGATGTTGATGGTGCCGGATGTGCAGCTACATAGGGAGTGGATCAGGAGGTAGACGGGCGCACTGCTCTTTATCTCCTTCCTGCTCTTTGCATTTATTACACAAGTCCCGCCTTTTATAATAATAAGAAATAAATAAATAAAAATGAACAGTTGACATTCATATGTTGTGTAGTGCGAAGGAGTTTATTTCCCCCCAGCTCTCTTGCAGGGTAAGTGGGGTATATATTTGGAGTAGTTGGCTGATCATATTCCCTATATAAGGGTGATCTGTGTTGGATATCTTCGTTGTTCTCCTGGAAGAGAACGATTTAAGTGGATGTAAAATATTAGACCCTCTAAATAAAATGGGGACTGTTCTGTCTACAAATAAATGGTTTTCTAGGCCGGGGCGTCACTTCATGGTACAGTCACCATAAAAATGTAAAGATTGTGCAATCTCATCTCCAGTCTCCTCTCCTATTACTCATCTCCAGTCTATGGATAACCAAACATTGCAGACCAGAAGGTTCTGCTTTATAGTGATCCCTGAAATGCATCGGTACAGGTGAGTCCTCGTCCCTGGTGAGTACACTAGAGACACGCCCCCCAGTCTTCTCTTAAATTCTCTTATCCTCTTTCCTACGTATATTTTACCGCAGGGCTGGTGCAAGAATTTGTGACACCCTAGGCGAAACCTCATTTTGCCGCACCCCCATTGGCTCCGCCCATGACTCCACCCCCTTTGCAATATGTGACCCACCTGACCATTACACAGACACTGACCCACCTACCTGACACAATACACTGACCTACCTACCTGACCATTACACACACACACACACAATACACTGACCTACCTGACCATCACATACACACTGACCTACCCACCTGACACATACACTGATCCACCTATGCAGTTTGCTTTTAATGTGTTTCTGCAGTGCTTTTTGCTGTTTTGGTTTGTGCGCACGTGATTTTGCTGCGATTTGCGTTTTTGCATTTGCAGCATCTACAGCTTCTACATTGAAGTATATTGAGCCAAAAAAGCACAAAAGTTTTGTGTGCCTGACCCTTTCCAAATATGCAGCGGCTGAAAAAATCATGGATGTGAACGTGTCCCATAGGAAACCATGTAAATGAACTGCGTTTCTACAAAAAGCACCAAAAAACACTTTATGTGTTTTAACTTTACACGTTTTGTAACATAATGGGGTTAAAAATAAATAAATAAATAAAATTAGCCCTTTTATAGTACAAAAAAGCAGATAATCACTACTGTAAGGGGTTATTTTTTTTTTTTTTTTACTGTGGAACTGTGAAAGTAATATTTACAGTAGCAATTATTTGATTTTTTCTGTACTATAAAGGGCTTGTTTTAGTTTTTTTTTTTTAACCTCATTATGTTACTGGCCGATTAATCGATTATGAAAATAGTAATCGATTAATTTCATAATCTATTAGTTGTTTCAGCCCTATACCCAGCCATACTCTGCAATACTCTGTAATACCCAGCCATACTCGGCGATACCCAGCCATGCTCAGCCGTACCCAGCCAATATTACAGTGGGGGAGAAGACGTGGATATTACAGTGGGGAGAGATGACGTGGATATTAAAGTGGGGGAGAAGATGTGGATATTACAGTGGGGGGAGATGACGTGGATATTACAGTGGGGGGAGATTGTGTGGATATTACAGTGGGGGAGATTGTGTGGATATTACAGTGGGGGAGAAGATGTGGATATTACAGTGGGGGGAGATGACGTGGATATTACAGTGGGGGGAGATGACGTGGATATTACAGTGGGGGGAGATGACGTGGATATTACAGTGGGGGAGGTGACGTGGATATTACAGTGGGGGGAGATGACGTGGATATTACAGTGGGGGAGATGACGTGGATATTACAGTGGGGGAGATGACGTGGATATTACAGTGGGGGGAGATGACGTGGATATTACAGTGGGGGGAGATGACATGGATATTACAGTGGGGGGAGATGACATGGATATTACAGTGGGGGAGAAGACGTGGATATTACAGTGGGGGAGATGACGTGGATATTACAGTGGGGGGAGAAGACGTGGATATTACAGTGGGGGGAGATGACATGGATATTACAGTGGGGGGAGGTGACGTGGATATTACAGTGGGGGGAGGTGACGTGGATATTACAGTGGGGGGGAGATGACGTGGATATTACAGTGGGGAGAAGACGTGGATATTACAGTGGGGGAGGTGACGTGGATATTACAGTGGGGGGGAGATGACGTGGATATTACAGTGGGGGAGATGACGTGGATATTACAGTGGGGGGAGGTGACGTGGATATTACAGTGGGGGAGGTGACGTGGATATTACAGTAGGGGGAGGTGATGTGGATATTACAGTGGGGGAGATGACGTGGATATTACAGTGGGGGAGGTGACATGGATATTACAGTGGGGAGAAGACGTGGATATTACAGTGGGGGGAGGTGACGTGGATATTACAGTGGGGGAGGTAACGTGGATATTACAGTGGGGGAGGTGACGTGGATATTACAGTGGGGGAGACGACGTGGATATTACAGTGGGGGAGATGACATGGATATTACAGTGGGGGGGAGATGACGTGGATATTACAGTGGGGAGAAGACGTGGATATTACAGTGGGGGAGGTGACGTGGATATTACAGTGGGGGGGAGATGACGTGGATATTACAGTGGGGGAGATGACGTGGATATTACAGTAGGGGGAGGTGACGTGGATATTACAGTGGGGGAGATGACGTGGATATTACAGTGGGGGAGGTGACGTGGATATTACAGTGGGGGAGATGACATGGATATTACAGTGGGGGAGAAGACGTGGATATTACAGTGGGGGGAGGTGACGTGGATATTACAGTGGGGGAGGTGACGTGGATATTACAGTGGGGGAGGTGACGTGGATATTACAGTGGGGGAGATGATGTGGATATTACAGTGAGGACTATATGGTGGTGGAATTTTCACAGGTTTTTGCAAATTCAACTATTATCTGCTGATCTGAAAAATGATCCGATCCGTGACTCTGATCAGGGGAACAATCCGATCTGTGAGTTTGGGGTGGGGACAGATGTACAGAGGGAAACAGATATATGTTTGTGGGGGGGTGACAGACGTGTAGTTGGGTACAGAGGGGGAACAGATATATATGTGTGGGGGGTGACAGGTGTGTAGTGGGGTACAGAGGGGGAACAGATATATGTGTGGGGGGTAACAGACATGCAGGGGGTACAGAGGGGAAATAGACATGTGGGGGGAACGTGCCCCTTGCTTACAGTAATACTAGACCCTCCCCTTAGAATAAAAAAAAAGTCACAGTACTTTGCTAAGTAACTAATTACTTTTCTAATGTAGTAACTGAGTTACTAATGCAATTACTTTTTGGGAGAAGTAATTTGTAACTTAAAGTGGAGGGCCACCCTGAAAAAAAAATACATTAAAAATTAGAAAAAAATCTGAAGAAAAATGATTTTTTTTTTTTAACTTACCAGAAATGCCTGTTGCTAGGCACATCATCCTAATCTGCCTCTTCCTCCTCCACGGAGATCTTCTATCTTCTCTCCTCCGTGCAGAGTCTTCTGGGTAATGGGTTGCGCTGTGTTCTGGGAACTGTGTGTCCCAGAACACAGCGCGCCCCATTCACAAAGCGCTGCGTGACTCGCGCATAGTTTCATAGTTAGTTAGGTTGAATAAAGACACCAGTCCATCCAGTTCAACCAGTTCAACCTGAGTGAGTATCTACAATTGTCTCTATCCCTGTACATTGCACACTCATGTTGGTCCCTGCCCCCAAGGAGCCCACAATCCAAGGTCCCCATTCATATACTAGGGCCAGTTTTGGACAGAGGCCAATTAACCTACCTGCATGTCTTTGGATTGTGGGAGGAAACCGGAGTACCCGGAAGAAACCCACGCAGGCACAGGGAGAACATGCAAACTCCAGGCAGGTAGTGTCATGGTTGGGATTCAAACCAATGACCACTACACCACTGTTCTGCATGCGCAGTAGGAAACGGGCAGTGAAGTCGCAAGGCTCCACTGCCTGTTTCCCTTAGCCAAAATGGCAGGGCCGGGACCCGAGAGACGGGTTAGCCTCGGGTGGCCGACATCACGGGCGCCCTGGACAGGTAAGTCGGCTTATTAAGTCAGCAACTACAGTGTTTGCAACTGCTGACTTTTTTTTTTTTAAACTGGCCCTCTTTAACCGGTTTCGGACCAGCGCACGCCGATGTACGTCGGCAGAATGGCACGGGCAGGCATATTGGCGTACAGGTACGTCCAATCTTCAATGCTGTCCTGCCATCGCTGAGCGAGCCGCTGGTGGCGCACCTGCGTGCCGGTCGGGACCCCAGTGAGTCCAGTCGTGGGTCCCGCGGACTCGATCGCCACGGGCATACCCGTGATCGTTTCATGGGACGGCTGAATGGAGGAAATGCCGTGTAAACAGCATTTCTCTATTCTGCCTAGCAACTAATGACGCTGATCTCTGTTCCATGTGATTGGAGCAAAGATCAGTGTTCACTAAATGAAAGCCCAACCCCCCCACAGTTAGTAACACACCCCTAGGAACACTTAACCCCTACACTGCCACCCACTGGTTAACCCTTTCACTGCCAGTGTCATTTACACAGGAATCACTGCATTTATATAGCAGTGATTACTGTAGAAATGACAATGGTCCCAAAAATGTGTGAAAAATGTCCGGTGTGTCCGCCACAATGTCGCAGTCACAAGAAAAATCGCTGATCACCGCCATTACTACTAAAAAAAAAAATAATAATAAAAAATTATTAATAAAACTGGCATAAAACTATCCCCTATTTTGTAAACACTATAACTTTTGTGCAAGCCAATCAATAATCGCTTATTGCGATTTTTTTTTTTTTTTTTACCAAAAATATGTAGAAGAATAGGTATTGGCCTAAACTGAGGGAAAAAAATGTTTTTTTATATATTTTTGGGGGATATTCATTATAACAAAAATGAAAAAATAATGCGTTTTTTTTTTTAAATTGTCGCTATATTTTTGTTTATAGCGCAAAAAATAAAAACCGCAGAGGTGATCAAATACCACCAAAAGAAAGCTCTATTTGTGGGAAAAAAGGACGTCACTTTTGTTTGGGAGCCACGTCGTACGACCGCGCAATTGTCAGTTAAATCGACACAGTGCTGAATTGCAAAAAATGGTCTGGTCTTTGACCAGCAAAATGATCCGGTCTGTAAGTGGTTAACTAATTACTTTTTTTAAATAAGATGACCAACACTGCATATCAGATATGTATGCCTTACTATTTGCTAAAATCTCTACTAAAGATGACACTGCCAGCCAAAAATGGAAAAAAAGAACTAGATACTGACCTAACGAGGAATGGGACCACATCCTTACCCACATACATAAAATATCTCTGAACATTTCCACACAGGAAAACGGATACAACATTTTCTCAGGGTGGTATAGAACTCCTGATAAAATCCACAGATTCCACTCCAGCATCCCATCACTATGCTGGTGATGCAACAGCACCCACGGATCACTGTTACACATATGGTGGGATTGTCCCATAATCCAACCCTACTGGAAAGAGATACATCGTCTTATATCACAAATCACAACCTACACCCCGGACTTTACTCCAGAGAGTCCAGACCAATATTTACTCCACCACACTTCCATCCCCCAAGGAGCTTTGAAATGTCCCTCACCTTACACCTCATCAATGCGGCAAAACTTTGCATACCCACTCACTGGAGGACTACTTCTCCCCCAGCATATCTGAATGGTTATGTAGAGTGGGTAAGATAGCTGAGATGGAGGATCTAATACACCAGGTGAGAGACACCTCTTCCAAGTTTCGTATATCATGGGCATGCGGGTTACATTGTAAGGAATCTGCAGAATACCATAGCCTCCTTTCTGAATCCCAGTAGCTTGACATGAGGGGCAGAACCGGCTACCTAATACATGAGTCGGATACACCTCTACTCTACAGACACCCCCATCCCCCCTCTACTCATCATATATCCCCCTATAATCAAATGATGGCTTCACGTACAGTGTATGACCATTACTCCAATGTTCCTGCACAGAGCCGTAATAACCAAACCACTCTGTAGTAAGCATCACACAACTAGGAGATTGGTAAAATGGCATCTCAAAGTCAGGCAGGGGAAGCCTCCACCGAAGCACAGTTAGATCCCGACAGGGGTGTTTGGGGCTGAGGATAACTACCCGATCTCACCGCACAATGTGCCGTACAAGTCAGTACAGTGTCCTTCAAAAGAATATGATGTACCATTTCAGTTTAAAGACATCTTATAGTTGTACGTGTTCTAACTGAGTTATATAAGTTACTACTTGATTGTACCTCTTCTGTATTTTATCTGTATAACAAAATAGACAATGCATTTCAACAGATTTCAAGATTGTAATGATATTTTGCTCAATGGCTTAATGTATGTACTATGCAAAATCTTTAATAAAAACATTGAAACAAAAAGAAAGTGTGAATGTATGTGGATGTATTTGAATACTGGAATAGGTTCAAGGATGTGGTTAGAAAGCATGTGGATTGGATCCCAGTAGATGAAACTGATTTGTCCACACATGATCTGGTTAAAAGTTTAATGGGGGATTGTTACCAGAAGTTAGAGAATGGAGAAAGAAGCCAGCACCAGAACTAGTGGATATTGCTCAAAGAATCTTTGAGATGAATGTCCATGAGTGAAATTCCACTCAAGATTGGCTTGCATACACACGGTCACACAAAATTTTGCTGAACTTTCGGCCGTCAAGAACGTGGTGACGTACAACACTATGATGAAGTTCAATGCTTCTGAGCTTGTGTCAAATTGTTTCCGAGCATGCATAGGAATTTTGCGCATCGGAATTGGTACAGAAGATCGGAATTTCCGATCTGAACTTTTTCCGACCGAAAAATTGAGAACATTCTCTCAATCTTTTGCCGGCTGGAATTCCGCCAGCAAAGGTACAATGGAGTGTACACACGGTTGCATTTTTGGACCAAAAGTTCTTTTACTGGCGGAATTTCCACTCCTGTGTACGGGGCATAAGGCTTAACCACTTAAGCCCTGGACCAATTTGCAGCCAAAGGACCAGGCCCCTTTTTGCGATTCAGCACTGCGTCGGTTTAACTGACAATTGTGCGGTCGTGCGACGTGGCTCCCAAACAAAATTGGCGTCCTTTTTTTCCCCACAAATAGAGCTTTCTTTTGGTGGTATTTGATCACCTCTGCAGTTTTTATTTTTTGCACTATAAACAAAAATAGAGCCACAATTTTGAAAAAAATTCAATATTTTTAACTTTTTGCTATAATAAATATCCCCAAAAAATTATATTAATTTTTTTTTTCCTCAGTTTAGGCCGATACGTATTCTTCTACATAATATACAATTAGCGATTATTGATTGGTTAGCGTTTGCAAAATAGGGGATAGTTTTAAAGCATTTTTATAAATATTTTTTTTTACTAGGAATGGCGGCGATCAGCGATTTTTATTGTGACTGCGACATTATGGTGGACACATCGGACATTTTAGACACATTTTTGGGACCATTGTCATTTATACAGCAATCAGTGCTATTTAAATGCACTGATTTCTGTGTAAATGACACTGGCAGTGAAGGAGTTAACCACTAGGGGGCAGTGTAGGGGTTGTATGATGTGATTTTTTTTTTATTTATTGTAAGGGGCGTGGCCTGGCATGTGATGTCATGGATCATCCTTCCCTATAAAAGGGAACAGACAATTGGTGACAGTCACACTAGGAAGGTTTGTTTACACAGACCTCTCCTCGTTGTTCAGCTCTGTGACCCGATCGCAGGACACCAGCGACGATCGGGTCCGCTGGTCCCGTGGTCATGGAGCACAGGACTGGGTCAGGAGCGTGCCGCCGGCTGCGCGCTCCCGACCCAGGGCTAGGTACTTAAAGAATCATGTACCGGTATGTGATTGTGCCACGCCATTCTCCTGACGTATATCGGCGTGGGGCGGTCCTTAAGCGGTTAATGTACACAGGATGTTTTTACAACCTCTCCTGAACAATTTAACTTTATATATAGTAACCCACATTTAAAATGTCCGTTCTGCCGTGTTTAGGAGTGTTTTTCCACATTTGTGCTTAGAAGCGTTTGAAAAAAAAATTATCTTCAAAATAGCCAAAAATGAAAAACGCCTGTAAACGAAACGCGCCTAAACACGAGTTAAAACTCAACTGCCTAAAAACGTCATTAAAGGAACCTGTGTACATGTAGTGATAAGATAATAGAGGAGAGTTCCGGAGCAGCTGAAAAAAGCATCTGAAATTGCCTCTGAACGTCTGTTTACCAGAAGCAGAGTCCATGAAGCCGAAAAAGGAAACATTAGAGGAAAATGATAAAATAGTGAATGTACAACAAGTTCCCGTACCTAAGGAAGCAGCACTGCATATGGAGAGTATTGAGGTGCAGGTCTTAGGTGTTCAGGTTTCTGTGGCTACACCCACATACCCACCTTCAGGGGTAGGGTAGGTATCAAACTATGGAAACTCTGGTAGATGGGGAATGCAAGCTAAGCCTAGCAGAACTAAAATGTATGTCAGAAATGCCCCGAGGGTGGGGGATGGGTTTCAGCAGATGACCCCACAGAGAAGTAAGATGGTGTGATGGCTTCTCTTGCATGTTGTTTCTGCGAGGATGAGGTGGAGTGCGGTGATCTGATTGATGGAGATTGCTGTCTTGAATTTGGGACAAAATACAGAACCAATGATTGATGTGTCAGTTAATGGTTTTTCTATCCTGTGTTTAATAGAGAAAGACGGTTCAAAGAGTTTGATAAATATATGTGATGCCAATTCCCCCGCTTGGAATCAGAAGGTATCTTTGGTCGGGGGAAGTAATGATGGAATTACTGAACCTCTATAGGCAAGAATTGGAGGTCCGTGTTATAAACGTACATTTGTTGTATCGCCGTACTCCCCCGATAGTCTGCTACACAGAGATTTACTTATAAAAATCAGAGAAACTATAACTTTAACCCCTGAAGGGGAGACTTCAGATTTGCTCTTTATTCCAGCACTTCATTAACCCCAAACGGGAGGATTACAGAAGCCCACAAGGGGTTATTGATCCAGAAGTCTGGATTACTGGAAATGATCACCAGGCTATATGGAAGGGGCCGCAGTAAAAAGTCATAGGGATTTAGTCCTGCCAGTACCAAGAAGTCCTCAGTGTCCTTGTGATTGGAGAGACCACCGAAGGGATCCGCCTGTGATTAAAGAATCACTGGATGAGGGCGACTCAATACTCCACTATTATAGGTCCCACAGGAATTATTAAAGGGACATACTAAGGGTAGTACTAAGGGTAGTTACAAGTTCAGTGAGGAAGAATTAACCCCAGCAGTGAGGAATAATTTCATAGAAATCAAAGCATCTTTACTGACGGCTCTGAATCTCGGGTTACCTGACTATAGTAAACCCTACTACTTATTTTATGCAGAAGTTACCGGCCATGCTAACGGAGTACTAACTCAGCAGTTTTGTGACAGACACAGACCGGTGGGTGACAACACTTACCCCTGGATAGTGTAGCCAGAGGACTTCCTGGCTGTTTATAATCAGTGGCAGCTGATGGCCTGTAATGCCCCGTACACACGGTCTGACTTTCCTACGTAAAATATGCGATCGGAGCTTGCCGGAAATGGGTAGGCTCCATCGGACAGTTTCCATCGGAATTTCCATTGCACAAAATTTAAGATCCGGTTTTACAAAAACAAAATTTGTTTGCTCAAATTCTGATCGTGTGTACACAATTCCAACGCACAAAGTTCCACGCATGCTCGGAATCAAGCAGAAGAAATTCCAACGCACAAAGTTCCACGCATGCTCAGAATCAAGCAGAAGAGGCGCGCTGGCTATTGCACTTCATTTTTTTCACCTCGTCGTACGTGTTGTACGTCACCGCGTTCTTAACGTTCGGAATTTCCAACCAACTTTGTGTGACCGTTTGTATGCAAGACAAGTTTGAGCCAACATCCGTCAGAAAAAAACTGTGAATTTTGTTGTCAGAATGTCCAATCATGTGTACGGGGCATTATTAGAAAAGACAGCTGACATTTGCGTTAGGAAATACCTTAAATCTAATGTGTCCTCATGATCTGGAAGCAATGCTTAACACTGCATGTACTCAGTGGCAGCTGGTGCTCAAAATCTTTGGGGGTGGCGCAAAAAAAATCATTAATTGCAGCCACTGTGCCTTCAAATGCTGCCACTGTGCCATCAATTGTAGACTCTGTGTTATCACTTGTAGATACTGTGCCCATCAAACTCTGCCACTGTGCCCATCAAACGCTACCACTGTGCCATCGATTGCAGCCACTGTGCCATCAACCACTGCCACTGTGCCATCAAATGCTGCCAGTGTGCCCATCAAATGCTGCCAATGTGCCCATCAAATGCTACCAGTGTGTCCATTAAATGCTGCCAGTGTGCCCTTGAATGCCAACAGTGTGACCCCCACCTGCTCGCTGTCCTGGTGGTGGTTACCCTGTCTTGGTGGTGCAGCGGGTGACTGTGACAAGCTGGGTCCTCCCATGCATTTCCTTCCATCTTCATCTCCCATCCTCTCCTCCTTCTGGGTGTCCAATAGTGGTACCTGTCATTTCAGCCAATCGGGCGACAGGTAACAGACCCGAGCACCCGATTGGTGGAGAGGCAGTTTAGTGTTAGGAAAGTGAATATTCATTTGATTTTCTAAGCCCTTGTACACACGGTCAGAGATTCTGACAGAGTGTGTCCTATCGGACCGTTTTTGTTGGATAATCCGACTGTGTGTGGTCTGCATCGGACTGTTTCCGTCGGAGTATCCGACGGACCAAGTTTTCCAACTTGCTGGTAAAATTTTCCTACAAAATGCTCCTATCGGACATACTCCGATCATGTGTAGCCTACTCCGATGGACAAAGTGCCACGCATGCTCAGATCAAATTCCTAGACTAAAGCTATTGGCTACTAGCCTGAACGTAGTCCTGTCATAACAAAATAAGGTCATCACGTTATGTACAATCGGATTTTCCGACAAATAGTCCGACCGTGTGTATGCAACATCACTTCCGGACCTCTTCTGGAATTAATCCATCGGAATTACTCCGACGGATTTGGTTGCCAGAATCTCCGACTGTGTGTACAAAGGCTAACACAGCTTGGTGCTCACAGATCACCTTTTTTGATGCTTATTAGAGCCTATGGCTCTAATCAGGTGCTTAAAAACACCCCCCAATGTAATTCAGGCGCCCGGCACCTGAAAAAGGGGTGGGTGCCTGAATAGGGGGTGGCAGCGGCGGCCATAGATAGATTCATGCAATGCATGAATCTATGCATTGTTCATAGAAGGGGTGGCAGGAGAGAGGGCATGCACCCTTATGACATGTGCCCTTATGACATGCACCCCTTATGACATGCCCCCTTATGACAAGCCCCCTTATGACAAGCCCCCTTATGACATGCCCCCTTATGACATGCCCCCTTATGACATGCCCCCTTATGACATGCCCCCTTATGACATGCCCCCTTATGACATGCGCCCTTATGACATGCGCCCTTATTAATGCACCACAACTGCATATACTAAGCATTTCTCCGTACAAAGAGTGACTCATTATCATCTCGTTTTATTGTCAGCCTCAAATCTGTGTATCCAACGGTGTCAGATTTAAATCCAGCTACCTCTGTGCCTGAAGCTGACACTGATGTTGGTGACACTAATGAATGTATTGACCAGGATTGTACTACAGCTATAGACAGTGACCAGGCCTAGACCTGACTTGCAGGGTCTTCCCATAGCAGGGTTGTCCCCCTGAGCAAACCTCTTTGTGGATGGATGATCAGTGAGGAGGGATGATGGGCTCACATTAGCTGCTAGTGCCGGGGTGAATGATGAGGGAATCTACTACATGCTTCAATCCGATCAAATTCCAAATCTGCCCAGGCGGGTGAGATAAGTGCTTTGTGTGTTGCTGTTATCAAGTGCAAAGCTCAGACTCCTTCTGATGATTGTGTATCAAAGGGTAATTCTTCATCTGATAAATATGCTAAAGGAGCAATCCATGCATCTCCGTCCAGTGCCGCGCCATGTTGTCTCCGACTGATTTATACATGTTGTCTGCCTTACAGGAGAACTCGCCTCACAGACCGTCCTGACCCTCTAAAGGGTGTGATGAGGGTGGCCTGAGAACCATGAAGGGAAAGGCGGCTGCTCCTCCGACTCTGCTTCCTTCTTTGTTTCCTTTGTGTCCTGGGCCTTGTCATGTCTCAACAGGAGTGACGTGTCAGACTATTAATGGGCACTGGTGGCCTCAGGTTTTCAGACATGATAAAAAGATTTGTGAATGTGTTACATGCCAAACCCATAACATTGGGGAGCCAGTACCTACCCCTATATGAAGCACATTCCACATACCGAAGAGTCTGAATTCAATAATATACATTATTATATACAAATATCATCAAAGAAATAAGAAAAAAGAAATGATATTTGTATATAATAATTTATTGTGATAATCACTTTTGTGATGCAATTGTGTGACTTCTGACAACAATTTATCTTTATCATGGTATATTCCCTTTTCTCCCCCCCTTTTTTTGGCCTAGATGCCATAGATGCCCGTATGGACACCTGTGGGCAAATGGGGGGGGTGTGGCCAGCTCCTGCCCATACAATTTGTTGCTGATCTGGTGTGTCTCCGCATTTGCCCGTCTATGGAGGTTCCTTTTATTGTGCAATCCCCTGGAGTCCTTGTATATTTCCCTGTTAAAATCTTGGTCCTATTGGACTTTCCCTGGTTAGTGTCAGCAATGGGGCACTTTCGTGTGTGGATTGGAGGTATACACCGGAAGCGATGTTTCACTTTCCGCTTCCAGTGGTTAGTTTGCGCTCGGGTAACTTCCGCTATAGCGTCCGCGTGATGCCGCGGCAGCGTGACGTCACGCGCCGTTGTTTGGCGCCACAGAGAGGGATTATTTAAGCCCAGCCGAGTGCAGTGGAGCTCAGGACATTCGCTTAACCGCAGTGTAAAGGTACAACAATAGCCCCTCTTCCTTGGTCATTAGTGCAAATGTCAGTTTGGTCTTTTTTTTGGACAGTGTGAGGTTTATATACTTGGTGTTTATTTGATACATGTACAACAAATTAATACATAAAATAAATCTCTGTTAAAACTAGGTTAACTATGAGGAGCTCTTGACCTCTTGGAGAGGAAGCGTATTTTGGTGTGGGGACGTGGGGGATGGTGTGACCATGCCTTCTTCCCCCTTTTGGGGATCCCGCCCATTGCCACATATAAGGGCCACCATACAGAGAAAGTCAGGAAGGTGAGAGCACTGATTTGTATTGTTAGATTTGATTAATGAATTTAAGTCTCAGTGGAGTCTGCAGTGTGGTGGGACTATATACATATATAATTATTAAGGTGGGCTATCCCTGTATCCATTCTCATATAAAATAGCATTTTTGCACCATCTCTTTGATATTTTACATAGATTCTGTTGATGTGAACATCTACTCATCAGGCAATTGCCTAATGTGCGGTTTACCTGAGCTCCCGGAGTTATTTGAATATATCCTTATCTATTTTCTGGTGAGAGGTAGGTGCAGTTCAGCTTTAATGGCCTGTTCTGGACTTTTCTCCTGCTTCCCTCCACTTTAATCAGCTTATTCCCTTTTCCTATTATTTCTAATTTTGCAGGTATTATATTTTGTATGACAAGGAAATGCTGTAGTGAATCTATCCCTTTCTACGGGTTTTCTGGCTGTTTATGGACCAATTTCTGGCTTGTGTGTATAACAGGATCTCTTGGGAACCTCCTCTGTGCTGTATTTGACCCATATGCCTTGTTGGAGGTAGGGGGAACATGTAATTTTGTGTTTTGGAGTGGGACATATATTAAGTACTTTCTTCCTTTCCTTGTTGAGGGGTCTGGGTGTTGGAAGCCACACATTTGCAAAAAATAAATTCATTGTATCCTGTTTATATTAATATAGTTTTTGCTTACTTTCTCATATATTAATTTTATGTTTTTCTTTTTAGTTATATACATCTAAAATGGATCACATCCTCTTGCTCACTCAGTAAAAAATATCTGTATCCCTTTCCTGAAGAAGCCAAATGGGAACAGAATATTTTATGCACTAGAATGCTGTCATTTTTTGTCTCTTTGCAATAGGTTATATGTATAGCCCTACTGTATGTTAGCAGGCTTTTTTTCTGTCTTTTTTCTTCTTTTTTAACTTTGTGTAAATAAAAAAATCTTTTTGATATCTTAATTGACTATTATGTGATATTTATACTATCCAGGTACCTTTAAAGTCCCGTATCGCCAAACGTCTCTATTTATCTTAAACTTTGGGATGTTGGTACCATGTTTTTCAGTTAAGGAGCTAATCCCTATCCAACATTTTCAAATACAGGCTCAGAGTAGTTTGCCTGCCAATGCAGCTGCCAAAGCGGCTCAATCCATCAGCTACCTGTCAAGAGTCACTCCTTCCCTAGCCCCACCATCATGCATGAAGGAGTCCCCCGAACTATTCTACCACAGTGTTGGGTACATGCTACAGAAGGATACGCAGCATTTATTAAAAGGCTCTGATGATGGTACCCAGGTTGAGGAAGGGAGTAACATCAGCCTAGAGAGAGGGGGTGCCCAAGAAGGTCAAGAAACTGGCAGTCATGTTCCCCCAGCTGCAGAATACTGCCAAGATTTCTCCAGGGATGAGGAGGGAGGGGATGATGAGGTCACTGACTCAACTTGGGTGCCTGATAGAAGAGAGGAGGAGGAGAAGGAGGCACATCTCCAATGAAGTAGGATGCCCTCCATGGGGCAGCTTAAGGGCAGCCACCCTATTGCATCACACCGCAGAGCTAAGCAGGTGCAGGGCGCTGCTGACTCCCCGCATATTTTGAAAAGTTCTTTAGTGTGGGCCCTTTTTGACACATATGCAACAGATCGCACCGTTGCTGTTTGCAACATATGTCTGAAGCATATCAAGTGTGTCCAAAACAGCAGCTGCTTGGGCACCACATGCTTGCCCAGACATATGATGACTTTCCATGCAGTCCATTGGCAACAGCACTTAAAAGACCCACATCAAAGAACAAGGCGGTCCTCTCCTTGCTCCTTATCAGCTGGGATCTCCAACCCCAATATACCTCCAGTCCTCTCAGAAACCTGCACTGAGAGGAATGAAGGTATAGAAATAGGTGTCCCAAGTACTTGTGGCCAATCTGCTAGGGGTGACATCAGATTTTAGCAGGCAAATTTCCCTACCCCAGTTGCTAAACTGTCAAAATAAATTTGTTCCTAGCCATTCACATGCTCAGTGTCTGAATGCTAGCTTGGCCAAATTGCTGTCACTGCAACTGCTGCCTTTTCAGCTGGTAACCTTGGCCCCCTTTCGTGAATTTGTGGAATGTGCCGTACCTCAGTGGCAGGTTCCCAAACGCCATTTCTTTTCACGGATGGCCATTCCGGCTCTCTACCAGCATGTGGAAGGCAATGTCTTGGACAGGGCAGTCAGCAGTAAGGTGCATATTACTGCTGACTCATGGTCCAGCAGGCATGGACAGGGATATTACCTTGACTAGTGTAGTCTGAATGTTCCCCTTATATTATTCCTTACCTATTAGAAACGAGACCACACCATAGGTTGGAGTAAACTGGCCACAACAGCCTTTATTAAACATAACTCAAAATTCACTCCAATAACTTGTAAATATGAAAATATATAAATATATATAAATATATAAATATAAATAACTTTATTAACATTAAACCCCATTAAATAACATTAACTGCCCATTCTGGTGATCTCTGACGGTGACCCTACTTAAGCCAATACCAAATCACTGCGGTACACCTGACCAACTTCCCAAAGGCCTCCACCTGTGACCGGTCGGAGACAACTTCCGCCAGTGAACATAACCGTATTCCCTCCAACGTTCAGGAATACCCAGAGGGGCCGATCGTTAGATGAGCCCCCCACACCCTCAGATCCCTTCTGAGTACCTGTCTACCGTCAGAAACCACCAGAAAACACACCGCCAACCCGAAAACTTTCAGCTGCCGTGACAACCGATGAAACCTGCAAAAGAAGAAAAGACCAGCAACAAAAGACAACAAAACAAACACATAACAGTAGGGCGGGAGGGTGGGAAAAACTGCCTCCTCTGTGTAACACTGGGCTCCGAATGATCTCCTAAAGCCACACCCCTCCCTTTTATGTGACCCCTCCCCTACTCTGAACTTGTTTCCTGCAAACCTATTTCTAAACTCCACCCATAAAGCTTAACCCTCTGTGTCCCTCATACACACTGTCATGTCCAGCACTCCTTATATCATTTCATTCTTAATCCGTACTTCTCTTGACTAGTGTAGTCTGAATGTTCCCCTTATATTATTCCTTACCTATTAGAAACGAGACCACACCATAGGTTGGAGTAAACTGGCCACAACAGCCTTTATTAAACATAACTCAAAATTCACTCCAATAACTTGTAAATATGAAAATATATAAATATATATAAATATATAAATATAAATAACTTTATTAACATTAAACCCCATTAAATAACATTAACTGCCCATTCTGGTGATCTCTGACGGTGACCCTACTTAAGCCAATACCAAATCACTGCGGTACACCTGACCAACTTCCCAAAGGCCTCCACCTGTGACCGGTCGGAGACAACTTCCGCCAGTGAACATAACCGTATTCCCTCCAACGTTCAGGAATACCCAGAGGGGCCGATCGTTAGATGAGCCCCCCACACCCTCAGATCCCTTCTGAGTACCTGTCTACCGTCAGAAACCACCAGAAAACACACCGCCACAGCCCGAAAGGGTGACCCCCTCAACCTTGAGGGCCACCCCACACCCGAAGAGCTTTTTGTATCCCCTCCTGTAAACCAAAGGACCAGAGGTCAATCCCCACATCCGATAGGTGAACGCCATCCCGCCGAAGATAAAGCCCCACATTCACCTCCAATTCCCGATGTCTAACCACGATGCCCCCGTTCTGCACCACAAACCGCCCAACTACCTTATTAACCCTAATCCTAGTTTTTTCAAGGCTGGCTAAAGACCTAGCCCCCCGCCACACCGTTCTGGCCACAATGTCCGACCACACCAAAATGGTGCCCGGGAAAAGGACTCGCATGCGCAACACATCGGCCTTAATATCCGCCAAAATGTCCTTAACCTTCCGAACTCCCAGGTCATTGCCCCCCGCATGAACAACCAGCACATCCGGGGGCCTATCCCTCAAAGCGAAGCGCTCCACCTCCCTCATGACACGCTCCCACCTCATGCCCGGGAAACCCAACCACATCACCCTAGCTACCCGCCTGGGGATACCCAATTGCCTGCCTGCTGGTAGAGAATCACCTCTCCTGGCCCCCCAGCAGACGTACGAATGCCCCAGGATCCAAACGAGGCGTGGAGAACCTCCATCTGGAATGAAAACAAGAGAAATAACACAACAACCAAAGGAATTTAACAAGCACAGTCCACCCCCCCCAGAAATCCAACAGCAAAACAACACCCCCAGCCGCACAAACCTTACCCAAGTAGCAACTGCGGCCGGACATAGGACCGGAACCTCCGGGACTCCCATCTACCAATCCGGCGAACCACCGCCTCCTCGAGCCCACATCGAGCCGCTTCCGTAGCCGCCCCAATCCGAAAAGAGTGGGACGCGTAGTCCCGCTCATCCAAACCCACCGCCCTCAGGCATTGCCGAAAGACCGACACAAACTGAAAACGGGATAGAAAAGAGCCCTCCGCGTGCACCAAAAAGGGGCCCGCCCCCGCAGGCCGTACCGCCCGGAAAGCCCGTACCGCCGCCACCGGGCACACTACCGAGCCCGGAAGGGCGAGCAGCGTAATCGCCACTCCCTTGCCCCGTTGATCAGTCTTGGACCTACGCAACCGTATACTCACCCGATCCGCAACCACCTGCACATCCTGATCCAACAGACCCCCAGCCACCCGTTTTGAGCGACACACCAACTCCCCTATCCTAAACGCCCCATAAAACGCCAATGAAAAAGCTGCCGTAAACAGAACGGTCTCGTAAGCGGACGAGCAAACATCCACCAGACGAGAACAAATTGCCACCAAATTGTCAAACGACACCGGCCGGCGCGCATCCCGACCCTTCCAATCCCTCCTGTACCCCTTCAACGTTTGCCGCACCCAAAAATCCTTAGTCCCGTCCGGCTCCCCCCACAGCTTGAACAAAAAGGCCAACCCCGCCAGCTTCCGCTCAATAGACGCGGGAGACAGACCCGTCTCAATGTTCCGGGCCACCCAGTACAATACCACCCAGCGCCGGTCGGAGCCCCGACCAGCCATACCAACCTCCCGCAGGAACGCCCACCATTCCGCCCACACCCTAGAATAAGCGGACCATGTAGCCTCACTCAACGACCTTTTTAACCAACCTGCGGCGATTCCAAGGGAAGCTCCCACATCCACCCGGGGCAGGGCGCCCCCGACTCCTCCGCTCCCGGCGCCAGCTGCCGGAACTTGTCCCACTGAAAACGAGAGAGCGAGTCAGCCAAAGAATTCTCCACCCCAGGTATGTGCACAGCATAAACGTAAACATTGAGCCGCAAACAGCGAAAGACCAGCTGTCGCAGCAGCCGGATGACCGGGGGGGAGGAAGCAGTCATCCGATTGAGGACCTGAACCACCCCCATGTTGTCGCAATTGATGCGCAACTTCAAATTTTGAAACTCCGCCCCCCACAGCTCCAATGCCAACACTATCGGGAACAATTCTAGCAAAACCAAATTGCCCAACAACCCCGCAACCTCCCAGGAGCGTGGCCAAGGTTCCGCACTCCACCGGCCCCGGAAAAACGCCCCATAACCCGTAGAGCCAGCCGCGTCAGTAACCAACTCCACATCGAAGTTGCTCACCGGCCCCGACATCCACATGGCCCGCCCATTATACGACTCCAAAAATTCATGCCATGCCCGCAGGTCCTCCCGGTGTTCCTTTCGCAAACGCACAAAATGGGTAGGGGCGGTCACCCCGGCGGTGGCCCCCGACAGCCGTCGGCAGAACACACGGCCCATAGGGATGATCCGGCAAGCGAAATTCAGCTTGCCCAACAGGGACTGCAGGGCCCGAAGCTGAACCTTCGGCCGGCCCTGCATTCCTGCCAACTCCGCCTGCAGATCCCGTAATTTATTCTCTGGCAAGCGACACTCCATTGCCAGAGAATCGATCACGATCCCCAAAAAACTCAATTCCGTCACCGGGCCTTCCGTCTTATCCCCCGCCAACGGCACCCCGAACCTGCCCGCAATGTGCTGCAACGTGGACAGAAGAATCGCACACACATTGGAGGCAGGCGGGCCCACGCACAGAAAGTCATCCAAATAGTGGATGACCGACTCCAGGCCCGAAACATCTCTCACCACCCATTCCAAAAATGAGCTAAAAGCTTCAAAATAGGCGCATGAGATGGAACAACCCATGGGCAGGCACAAGTCTACATAAAACTTGCCCCGCCAATGGCATCCCAACAGCCGGAAGCTGTCCGGGTGGACCGGCAGAAGACGAAACGCCGATTCCACATCCGCCTTGGCCATGAGAGCCCCACGACCATACCGCCTGACCCACCGTACCGCCGCGTCAAAAGACGTGTAGGAAACCGTACACGCCTCCGGGTCAATGAAATCATTGACCGACCCCCCTTTTGGAAAAGACAGATGATGAATCAAGCGAAACTTCCCCGGCTCCTTCTTAGGAACCACACCCAACGGGGAAACCACCAGGTCCCCCCACGGCTGCACGTCGAAAGGACCGCCCATCCGGCCCAGCGCCACCTCCTTACCCAATTTTTCATCCACAACCCCCGGGTGATCCAAAGCCGATCGCAAATTCCTGGCCAACGGCGGCACCCCTACCAAAGAACAGGGAATCCTAAAACCGTCCCGAAAGCCCGAAATCAACCCCCGCGCCGCCTCACCTTCCGGATACCTATTTAGGAAAGGAAGCATCCTTCCCAGGTTCACCGGCGTCATCCCTTTTGTGACCGGCGGCACCGGCGCGCTGACCCTTTTTGAAACAGCGGGACAGGGGGTGGGTGCCGCCGCACCTGGAGCACTCATGCTTGAAAAGGCACGCGCCCCCGAATTTACAAGCCCCTTCATTAAAGGGCCAGCACACCCCCCACTTCTTTCCGGCCGGCAGTCCCGAGGACGACGCACTCCCGGCCCCCCCCTGAAGAAACGGAGTGGGCGTCCGCGGAGCAGACATAAGCCTCATCCAGAGGCTTATGTCCTTGTGATCCCAGCGCAGGTCAGCCCGCACCGCCTTACGCTGACGAAACTGCTCATCATAGCGCAGCCACGCCAACCCTCCGTACACCCGATGAGCCTCACCAATCGCGTCCAGGTAACAAAATAACGCCGAGCAATGCTCGGGGTTCTTTTCCCCTATCACGCTAGCCAAGATAGCGAACGCCTGAAGCCAATTCGCAAATGTGCGCGGGATCAGCCGATACCTACGCTTCTCCTCGTCGTCCTTCTTGGAACTGTCCGGCTTGACCCTGTCCAAATTAAATTTCTCGAGGGGGAGCAAAGAGAAAATCTCCACATACTCACCCTTGCCGATCTTGTCCCGCACCTCCTGCTTCAAATGCGCCCCCAACGGGCCCTCGAAGCAAACATAAACTTCGCACCGGGCAGCATCCGCAAGCCTAACCAAGTCGGACCGCGCCCCCGGGTCCGCGGGCACCGGGGGGACCCCCGAGCCCACAGCCCCCGCCTCCATGCCCCCCGACACCGCAGCAGGCGGTGCGTCCCGTGCAGGCACAGCCTCCGCCCCCCCGGCCCCCCCCCCCAGTACCCAGCCAGGGGGCCACCTGAGGCGACCCCGAGCCCCCAGCAAACTTACCAACAAGGGCCTGCCGCCCCTCCAACAGCTCCTGCAACGGACCTGACGGCCCCCCAGGGGCCATTGGCCCCGCCCCCTGCGATAAACCAGCCGAAACCCCCCCCAAGACGTCCCGGGATCCCGTGGGCACCGCACCCCCCTGCGACACCCCCATCAGACCCCGCAAAGCATCCGCCAGTAATGTAGACTCCCGCAACTTACCCGGCCCCCCTTGGGCCACGGCGACCGGAACCGGTCCGGGTGCAGACAAGGACACCTCCTCCTCCTGGGACAGCTCGCTCTCCGAACCGACCTCACCAGCGCGCACCGGGGACGCAGCCATCCCCCTGTGCTCCGAGCGGTCTGTCCGGTCCATGCGATCCGGGACTGCAGGCAATGTCCTCCTCCCCCCGCCGCCCCTGGCATGCCGGCGTCTAAAACCGGCCCTGCCAGGCACCTTGGCAGCCTTCTGCGACCCTCCCTCCCCCCCCTCAAGCATGCGACCCCCCCGGTGCGCCCCCCTCCCCCCCACCGCGCGGATGAGGGCCCCAGACCCAGCTCGCCGCAGATCCCCCGCCCTGTGCACCCCCCCGTGGCCTTCAAACCCAGAGCCATCCGCACCCCCCCCCATCTCCACCGGGCCCCGTGCAGGCCCGACGCCATTGCCATGCGGCCGCGAAGCCCCGCCCCCCTCCGGTCGGCAGCGCAACGACCGCCCGGACCGGGGAGAGCCGGGAACCGGCCGTTTTGCCGGGGGGACCGATCGGTCCTCCCCCGGGCTCCGGGAGTCACGAGGCGGCCGAGGAGTAGGCCCAGGAGAAAAACGCGCCGGAGGCCGAGACCTCCGCGCGCACAGTGGAACCTCACCTGTCCCGCCGCCGTCCACATCGCCGTCCGCCAGGTCACCCACGCGGTCCCGCAGCCAGTCCGCTCCGTGCACCTCCGCCGCCCGTCGCAGCCGCGCGAAGAGTCCCTCGAGGTCCGCCATTGCAGCGGAGCAGCGAAAAAACTGCCTCCTCTGTGTAACACTGGGCTCCGAATGATCTCCTAAAGCCACACCCCTCCCTTTTATGTGACCCCTCCCCTACTCTGAACTTGTTTCCTGCAAACCTATTTCTAAACTCCACCCATAAAGCTTAACCCTCTGTGTCCCTCATACACACTGTCATGTCCAGCACTCCTTATATCATTTCATTCTTAATCCGTGCTTCTCTTTCTTTCACTTTGCACTGGGTAACTCTGCTGGCAGCTTGGCAGGACATGGTTCAGTATTGTTGGAGCTTGTTCTGCCACCACGCCTCCAAAATGCTAGTTGTGATTCTGCCACAGCTCTCTCCTCCACCCCCCTCTTCTTCCTCTATGGCCTCTTCCTCTGCAGATTTGTCCTCTGAACCAGCGGTGCACCGTCGGTGTTCAAGGGGCTTGGCAAGAACTCAGGCAAAAAGTTGCCATGCTGTGCTTGAGTTGGTCTGCGTAGGGGACAGCAGCCACACTGGGGCAGAGATTATGTCAGCTCTGCAGGGCCAGGCTCAGAGGTGGTTGACACCATGCCAGCTTCAGCCAGGAATGCTTGTATGCAACAATGGCACCAACCGCTTCTCTGCCCTCCGACAGGGACATTTGACCCATGTTCCCTGTTTGGCTCATGTCCTGAATTTGGTGGTGCAGCGGTTCTTGAGCAGGTACGTGGGCAAAGAGATTGAAATCTGCCCAAGAACCGCCTCATTTGTGACATGCCCACAAGGTGGAACTCAACATTGGCAATGCTGTAGTAGCTGCACACACAGCAGAGGGCCATCAATGAGTACCTGTGTGAGTATGGCACCAGGACAGGGTCAGAGGAGCTTGGCTAATTTTCACAACGTCATTGGCTACTGATCAATGATGCATGCACTGTCCTGTCACCCTTTGAGGAGGCCACAAGGATGGTGAGCAGTTACAGTGCATGTATCAGTGATACAGTACCTCTCGTCTTCCTGTTGGAGCACATGCTTCGTGCAATGGACAGGGCACTTGAGGCAGAACAGCAGGAGGAAGAGGAGGACTTCCTTACCTCTCAAGGCCCCTTTATGCAGATACTAGAATTCCTGCAGGCCCGCTGATCACACAGCAAGAGGAGGAGGAGGAGGAGGATTGTGTCAGCATGGAGGTGGAGGATAACACTCAGCATCAGCAGCAGTCTTCAAGGGATCGTTTGCAGTCCCCAGAAACCCAAGGAGTTGTACATGGCTGGGAGGAGGTGGTAGAGGATCATGTGATTCTTAGTGACCCAGAGGACTCAGGATCAAATGTCTCTGCAAACCTACGCTGCATGGCCTCCCTGATCCTGCAAAGCCTGCGAAAGGACCCTAGGATTTGTGGTACCAAGGAGAGGGATCATTACTGGCTGGCAACCCTTCTTGATCCATATTACAAGGGTAAGGTTGCAGAACTTATCCAGCCTTCGCAGAGGGAGCAGAGGATGAAACATCTTCAGGAGGCCTTGCCGAAAGGTTTGTGCAATGCGTTTCCAGAGCCTGGGAGGTTACAATTTCCAGGTGCTGGACAACATGTTGCTGAGGCTTTGTTCCGAGCATGTGCTGAGCAATTTGGCGCATGCTCGGAAACAATTTGGCGCATGCTCGGAAACAATTTGGCGCATGTTCGGAAACAATTTGGCGCATGCTCGGAAACAATTTGGTGCATGCTCGGAAACAATTTGGCGCATGCTCGGAACAATTTGGCGCATGCTCGGAAACAATTTGGCGTATGCTCGCATTGAACTTCATTTTCTCGGCTGGTCATAGTGTTGGACATCACCATGTTCTTGACGGTGGAAAGTTCAGAGAACGTTTGTGTGACCCGTGTGTATGCAAGACAAGCTTGAGCGGAATTCCGTCAGAAAAAACAGCCAAGATTTTTCTGACGAAAAATCCACTCGTGTGTACGCGGCATTAGACTCATCATACACGTTACAATCTGATCATACAATCTTTGTACAATCATTTTTCTATTTCCCTCAATCTATGGAATATGAGGACCCACCTAATCCAATCACTTCATTGTTATCCAGCCAGCCAGGACCTCCCAATACACGCATGATGTTGGAGGATGGAAATGAATGGATCATACATGTAGAAAACCTCTGCGCTTCATGTCATCAATAAAAGGGATGATGATAATAATGTGATGTTAACGACCCTTCTGGGACGTGACCTGTGTGATCACATGTGTGGGGGAGGGGCACCAAAGTGGCGGTAAAGAGGCAGCAGGAAGTCAGCATTGCTCTATTATGTCCGGATGAACTCACATGATCGGAATTCTCGTCGGAAAAGTCTTCGATGGAATCCTGCTCAAGCTTTTGTTGCCTACACATGGTCACACCAAATTCTGACCGCCAAGAATGTGGTGACATACAACACTACGACGAGCCGTGAAAATTAAGTTCAATGCTTCCGAGCATGCAGCGAATTGTTTCCGAGCATGCAGCGAATTGTTTCCGAGCATGCGTAGGAATTTTGCACGTCAGAATTGCTACAGATGATCAGAATTTCCTTTTTCCATCAGAAAAATTGAGAACCTGCTCTTAAAATTTTGCTGGTGGAAATTCGGCCAGAAAAAAGTTTGATGGAGCGTACACAGGGTCACATTTTGTGACGAAAACTTTACATCAGACTTTTGCTGGCCAAAATTCCGATCGTGTGTACACGGAATTACAGACGCTTATTTATTGCACAAGTCACTTTTTTTTGCTTGGACAGTGAAGTAGCGTCTAATAGGCTGCATGTGATCTGCTTCTGTCTATAATATATATGGGCTTTATCATCAGATCATTACATGTATGTAGGGGGGACACCTCATCCCTCTAATCCTGAACACATATGAATTACACGGGATCTGAGGATCATTTCATACAGAAAAGGCACCAAGTGAGTTTAATTAGCACCTTAAAGTGGAGTTCCGCCAAAGTCAGCAGCTACAAATACTGCAGCTGCTGACTTTTAAAATAAGGACACTTACCTGTCTGGGGCATGGGAAAAAGGGACACTTACCTGTCTGGGGCATGGGAAAAAGGGACACTTACCTGTCCGAGGCGTGGGAAAAAGGGACACTTACCTGTCCGAGGCGTGGGAAAAAGGGACACTTACCTGTCCGAGGCGTGGGGAAAAAGGGACACTTACCCGGCCGTGGGGAAAATGGACACTTACCTGCCCGGGTGTGGGGAAAAGGGGCACTTACCTGTCCGAGGCGTGGGGAAAAGGGACACTTGGGGCGTGGGGAAAAGGGAGTTTTACCTGTCCGAGGCGTGTGTAAAAGAGAGTCTTACCTGTCCGGGGCGTGGGGAAAAGGGACACTTACCTGTCCGGGGCGTGGGGAAAAGGGACACTTACCTGTCCGGGCGTGGAGAAAAGGGACACTTACCTGTCCGGGCGTGGAGAAAAGGGACACTTACCTGTCCGGGCATGGGGAAAAGGGACACTTGGGGCATGGGCAAAATGGACACTTACCTGTCCGGGGCGTGGGGAAAATGGACACTTACCTGTCCGGGCGTGGGGAAAAGGGACACTTACCCATCCGGGGCATGGGAAAAAGGGGCACTTACCCATCCGGGGCGTGGGGAAAAGGGACACTTACCCGGCCGGGGCGTGGGGAAAAGGGACACTTACCCGGCCGGGGCGTGGGGAAAAGGGACACTTACCCGGCCGGGGCGTGGGGAAAAGGGACACCTACCCGGCCGGGGCGTGGGGAAAAGGGACACTTACCCGGCCGGGGCGTGGGGAAAAGGGGCACTTACCTGTCTGGGGCATGGGAAAAAGGGACACTTACCTGTCTGGGGCATGGGAAAAAGGGACACTTACCTGTCCGAGGCGTGGGAAAAAGGGACACTTACCTGTCCGAGGCGTGGGAAAAAGGGACACTTACCTGTCCGAGGCGTGGGGAAAAAGGGACACTTACCCGGCCGTGGGGAAAATGGACACTTACCTGCCCGGGTGTGGGGAAAAGGGGCACTTACCTGTCCGAGGCGTGGGGAAAAGGGACACTTGGGGCGTGGGGAAAAGGGAGTTTTACCTGTCCGAGGCGTGTGTAAAAGAGAGTCTTACCTGTCCGGGGCGTGGGGAAAAGGGACACTTACCTGTCCGGGGCGTGGGGAAAAGGGACACTTACCTGTCCGGGCGTGGAGAAAAGGGACACTTACCTGTCCGGGCGTGGAGAAAAGGGACACTTACCTGTCCGGGCATGGGGAAAAGGGACACTTGGGGCATGGGCAAAATGGACACTTACCTGTCCGGGGCGTGGGGAAAATGGACACTTACCTGTCCGGGCGTGGGGAAAAGGGACACTTACCCATCCGGGGCATGGGAAAAAGGGGCACTTACCCATCCGGGGCGTGGGGAAAAGGGACACTTACCCGGCCGGGGCGTGGGGAAAAGGGACACTTACCCGGCCGGGGCGTGGGGAAAAGGGACACTTACCCGGCCGGGGCGTGGGGAAAAGGGGCACTTACCCATCCGGGGCGTGGGAAAAAGGGGCACTTACCTGGCCGGGGCGTGGGAAAAAGAAAAAGGGGCACTTACCTGGCCGGGGCGTGGGGAAAAGGGACACTTACCCGGCGGTGACGTTGGTAAAAGGGACACTTACCCGGCCGGGGCGTGGGGAAAAGGGACACGTACCCAGCCGGGGCGTGGGAAAAAAGGGCACTTACCTGGCCGGGGTGTGGGAAAAAGGGGCACTTACCCGGCCGGGGCGTGGGGAAAAGGGACACTTACCCGGCCGGGGCGTGGGGAAAAGGGACACTTACCCGGCCGGGGCATGGGGAAAAGGGACACTTACCCAGCCGGGGCGTGGGGAAAAGGGACACTAACCTGTCCGGGCGTGGGGAAAAGGGACACTTACCTGTCTGGGGAGTGGGAAAAAGGTGTCTCCACTGAGGCTTTATTACCAATCCTTGTTTCCCTAAAAACCCCAAATTTTTTAAATCCCAATTGTCATTGGGACAGAAAGTGAGGTGAAGAGGCGCACAGACAGCAAAACAAATAATGTCATGTACACACGATCGGAAATTCCACCAGCAAAAGACCGATGTGAGCTTTCGGTCGGAAAATGTGATTGTGTGTACGCTCCATCAGACTTTTGCTGGTGGAATTTCCGCCAGCAAAATATTGAGAACTTGCCGATTGTGGCAATTCCAATGCGCAAAATTCTGACGCATGCTCCGAAACAATTTAACGCAAGCTGGGAAACAATTTGACGCATGCTCCGAAACAATTTGACGCATGTTGGGAAACAATTTGACACATGCTAGGAAACAATTTGATGCATGCTGGGAAACAATCTGACGCATGCTGGGAAACAATTTGATGCATGCAGGGAAACAATCTGACGCATGCTGGGAAACAATTTGATGCATGCAGGGAAACAATTTGATGCATGCTGGGAAACAATTTGATGCATGCAGGGAAACAATTTGATGCATGCTGGGAAACAATTTGATGCATGCTGGGAAACAATTTGATGCATGCAGGGAAACAATTTGATGCATGCTGGGAAACAATCTGACGCATGCTGGGAAACAATTTGATGCATGCAGGGAAACAATTTGATGCATGCAGGTAAACAATTTGATGCATGCTGGGAAACAATTTGATGCATGCAGGGAAACAATTTGATGCATGCTGGGAAACAATTTGATGCATGCAGGGAAACAATTTGATGCATGCTGGGAAACAATTTGATGCATGCTGGGAAACAATCTGACGCATGCTGGGAAACAATTTGATGCATGCAGGGAAACAATTTGATGCATGCAGGGAAACAATTTGATGCATGCTGGGAAAAAATTTGATGCATGCAGGGAAACAATTTGATGCATGCTGGGAAACAATTTGATGCATGCAGGGAAACAATTTGATGCATGCTGGGAAACAATTTGATGCATGCTGGGAATTATAAAGAAACATCCGATAAAGGGGAACAGATTTCCCTCATTAATGGGAAGGTTTCCACAACCACCGGCCCTCCACCGGAGTCTGTATGTGCGGAGACGCTCTCCTGAGCAAAACTGACATCGGGGGACATCTGACAATATACATTAATAACAATTTCCACAACAGAAAAAAGCCAAAACCGTTTTCTTCTTTCTTTATTTTTACCATTTCCCTCCCAGTGACTTCAATGGGGTTCAGATTCTACACTCAAACTTTAGTCATGTTTGGTGAACCCTTCTTACCCCGAACCCGGGGGCATCTGTCCCTTTCCTACACAGGACCCCCGTGTGTATGAGGACAAATGCCTCATACACGCGGTTGTAAAATCCGACGGGAAAAGTCAAATCGGAATATGTTGTCGGAAAATCTGACCGTGTATGAGCTCTATCGGACTTTTTCTGTCGGAAATGCCGACTGAAAAAATTCGAGAGCAGGATCTCAAATTTTCCAAAAACAAAATCCTATTGGAGTTTTTCTGATCATGTGTCGAGCATTCCGATGGACAAAGTGCCACGCATGCTCACATCAAATTACGAGACCAAAAGCTATTGGCTACTAGCCTGAACGTAGTCCCGTCATAACGGACGAACGTCATCACGTTTAGAATGATCAGATTTTCCGATAACTTTGTCCGACCGTGTGTATGTAACACCAGTTTCGGATAAAGTCCGTCGGAAAAAATCAGACAGATTCTGTGGTCAGATTTTCCGACCGTGTGTACAAGGGCTTAGAAAACCAATAACCTCCACTCATGGGGAAATGTTCATTTAGAAGAGTAAAAGGAGATTACTGTTATAGGGACAAATTTCTAGGGTTGTAAATACTACTTTTAACCTAAAATGAATGATCCCTGTCTCCAGGGCACGTCTCCAGGGCACGTCTCCAGGGCACGTCTCCAGGGCACGTCTCCAGGGCACGTCTCCAGAGAACTTCTCCAGGGCACGTCTCCAGAGCGCGTCTCCAGTGCACGTCTCCAGAGAACTTCTCCAGAGCACGTGTCCAGTGCACGTGTCCAGGGCACGTCTCCAGGGCACGTCTCCAGGGCGCGTCTCCAGGGCGCGTCTCCAGGGCGCGTCTCCAGGGCGCGTCTCCAGAGCGCGTCTCCAGAGCGCGTCTCCAGAGCGCGTCTCCAGAGAACTTCTCCAGTGCACGTCTCCAGGGCACGTCTCCAGGGCACGTCTCCAGAGCACGTCTCCAGGGCACGTCTCCAGGGCACGTCTCCAACACATCATGCGACAATTGGTATCTAGGGAACATTGTAAAATTACAAAGAGATTATCTGGTCAGCCAATCCGCTTCCTCCTCACGTTAGTAAATGAAGAAAGAACGTGCATTCCAATAAATATAGAAGAGTGAAGGTTAATCCTGGGTGGTTAAACTGTAACATAAAGAGTCATATTAAAGAGGAGGTCCGCACCTACCTCTGCAAAAATGAAAAGCCAGCAAGTACACATCCTGTACACATCCTGTACACACACACTGTACACATCCTGTACACATCCTGTACACATCCACACTGTATACATACTGTACACACACACACACACACACACACACTATACACATCCTGTACATATGCTGTACACTGTACACACAGTACACACACAGTACACACACTGTACATATCCTGTACACACACTGTACACACCCTGTACACACCCTGTACACACACTGTACATATCCTGTACACACCCTGTACACACGCACTGTACACATCCTGTACACACACTGTACATATCCTGTACACTGTACACACTGTACACACCCTGTACACACACTGTACATATCCTGTACACACGCACTGTACACATCCTGTACACACACTGTACATATCCTGTACACTGTACACACACTGTACACACACACTGTACATATCCTGTACTCTGTACATATCCTGTACACATCCTGTACAGTGACACACACTATACACATCCTGTACACATCCTGTACATATCCTGGACACACACTGTATACACCCTGTACACACTCTGTACATATCCTGTACACTGTACACACACTGTACATATCCTGTACTCTGTACATATCCTGTACACATCCTGTACAGTGACACACACTATACACATCCTGTACATATCCTGGACACACACTGTATACACCCTGTACACACTCTGTACACACACTGTACATATCCTGTACACTGTACACACACTGTACATATCCTGTACTCTGTACATATCCTGTACACATCCTGTACAGTGACACACACTATACACATCCTGTACACATCCTGTACATATCCTGGACACACACTGTATACACCCTGTACACACTCTGTACACACACTGTACATATCCTGTACACTGTACACACACACTGTACATATCCTGTACACACACTGTACACATCCTGTACACATCCTGTACACACCTCCATGTTGAGGGCATGTGGCCTGGTACAGTTCAGGGGGGGCACTCTCTCATCCCCCCCTCTTTTCCTGTGGCCTACCAGGTTGCGTGTTCAAGTAAGGGTCTGGTATGAATTTTTAGGGGGACCCCCACGCATTTTTTTTACATTTTTGTTCGGGGTTCCCCTTAATATTCATACCAGCCTCAAAGGGCCTGGTAATGCACTGTGGGGGAATCCCAGGCCATTTTTTTTCAATGAATTTTATGTGTATTGCAGAGACCCAACAATTCATTATAGCCGGCGCTACCACTAGTAATTTTAAATGACTTTTTTTCCCCTTTAAAAATGTAATCTTTTTCTCTGACTATTCTAAACACGGGAAACATGCACTACTTTACAGGCATACTATAACCCCCCCCCGGTACGAAATTTAAAGGAATATTTCACTTTTATTGTTTCACTTTAAGCATTATTAAAATCACTGCTCCTGAAAAAATTTCCATTTTTTAAAACTTTTTTTTTTTGCATTGATACATGTCCCCTGGGGCAGGACCCGGGTCCCCAAACACTTTTTTATGACAATAACTTGCATATTAACCTTTACAATTATCACTTTTGGTTTCTCCCATAGACTTTTGAAGCGCGGCTTTCAAATTTGCTGCGAACACCCCAAATTATTCGCTAGTCGGTATTCCTAATCCTAAGTAACTATCCTCTTCATGATGATAGCTTCTAAGAATATTTTTGGTTCAGGGAACCACCACCACTGCCTAAGGCCCAATTTTGACATCACCCGGTGACCCCGCCCCTTATGCTATATACATCGATGCGCAGCGTGTCCACCGCATTAAAGCGAGAGAGAGAGAGAGTCATGTCAACACCGGAAGAAGAGAAGGAAGAAGAAGAAGACGGCGGCGGCGATGGCGACAATGAATGAGAAGATTGGGCCAACACTAGTAAAAGAGCTGGAGGAAGATGGCAGAGGAGCCCAGCAGAAGAACCGGAGAGTGGGAGAAGAGGCCACAAAGTGCAGAGAGACCCCCGAAGTCGGAAGAACACCCCCAGAGCTGCCTAATAAACTACTTTAAAAACCTGTCTAGTGTCTTTGTTTATTGACTTTTTTTTCCCCTAGGTGAATGGGTAGGGGTACAATGTACCCCATACTCATTCACATAGGGTGGGATCTGGGGGCCCCCTTATTAAATATTTATTATTTAAGCCCCCTGCCCGCAGACCCCGACAACCAATGGCCAGGGTTGTTGGGAAGAGGCCCTTGTACTCATCAACATGGGGACAAGGTGCTTTGGGGTGGGGGGGGCCACAGGGAGCCCCCCTTCCCCAAAGCACCCACCCCCCATGTTGAGGGCATGCGGCCTGGTACGGTTAAGGAGGGGTGCGCTCGCTTATCCCCACCCTCTTTCCTGACCGGCCGGGCTGCATGCTCGGATAAGGGTCTGGTAGGGGCTTTGGGGGGACCCCCACAGCGTTTTTTTTGGCATAGGGAGTTACCCTTAAAATCCATAATAGGTGACGGGGGGGGCTCGAAAGGTGTCAATCTCGCCAATGAAAGTGTCGAAATTGACTTCCTTCTCTATTACCATCGTACCTGAAGTCACATTCAAAATGTGTGTGGGCAAGTCTGTTCATTTGGAAAGTCCGGAAGACCTCTGCTGCTAAGTCCGGCGGATTGTCCACTGAACCAAGTTCTGATCGTGTGTACGTGGCATAAGGCCCAATTTTCTGCAGAGTATATATAGGGCAGGCCATAAAGCAGGGATCCTCAAACTACAGCCCTCCAGCTGTTGTGAAACTACACATCCCATGAGGCATTGTAAAACTCTGACATTCACAGACATGACTAGGCATGATGGGAATTGTAGTTCCTAAACAACTGGAGGGCCGTAGTTTGAAGACCCATGCCATATAGTATATTCAGGCGGTCCCCTATTTTCAAACATCTGACTTACAAATGTCTCCTACTTACAAACAGATGTAGACAACAGGAAGTGAGAGGAAATCTACCCCTAGGAAGGGAAATTCTCTCCTGTAAGAGTTGATATGGGAAAAATGTGTCTCCTCCACTGAGTTATTACCAATCCTTGTTTCCTTAACAGAAAAAAGAGGGAAAAAACTGCGCTAAGGTGAAACATAAAAATTAATCATTAATCATATGTGATACTCTTATCATGAAAGATTTAGCTGCAGCTTGACTGTCACATGAATACAGAAAAACAAAACGAAAAATAATAAGCCGCGCTAACTCACACAAACATCAAATTGTGCAAAAATTACAAAATGAATCGTGAACTGTTAATATCCTCTACACATAAATTGATATACACTTATATCATAGATAGTGAAATACATATATGTGTTATAAGCTCAGGCCATGCAAATCACTCATTCCTTGTAATATAAGATCACGTTGCATGTGCCTATAATGCTAAAAAAACTAAAAAACACCCAGTGTATGAACAACAAGTCCGTGTATATAAATCACAGAAAATCACTTTCAAAAACTGTGAGTAAAGTCCTCCACAGATGAACCATAAAAATCGTAGAAGATCCACTGCTGGGTCCAATTAGATAGTGCTTGATCCTCCACCAAAACACAATTACATTTGCCGCTTACCAGAAAGACATGACCCCCTGCTACATAGGGTCACAAAAGACCTATGGATATAGATTCGTCTTCCAGCCACGAGGGGTCCTCAGTGTTCTCCTTGCGTCACCACTCCAATAAGGGTTATGGAGAAAACACTCCCAGACATCTTTCTCATAGGTCCAGAGGGACTCAGGGCAGGAACATCAAAGCCATGGAAGAAAGATAGAACATAACATACCTCTCCGTAGTACTGTGCGAAACGGCACTACCCGCTGTCAATACGCGGGACGGAACAATAACCCGGAAGTGAGGACTGAGGACCCCTTGTGGCTGGAAGACGAATCTATATCCATAGGTCTTTTGTGACCCTCTGTAGCGGGGGGGTCATGTCTTTCTGGTAAGCGGCAAATGTAATTGTGTTTTGGTGGAGGATCAAGCACTATCTAATTGGCCCCAGCAGTGGATCTTCTACGATTTTTATGGTTCATCTGTGGAGGACTTTACTCACAGTTTTTGAAAGTGATTTTCTGTGATTTATATACACGGACTTGTTGTTCATACACTGGGTGTTTTTTAGTTTTTTTAGCATTATAGGCACATGCAACGTGATCTTATATTGCAAGGAATGAGTGATTTGCATGGCCTGAACTTATAACACATACTTGTTTCCTTAACCACTTACCGACCGCGGCAGATTCGCCGCGAGATCACCGCTATCAGCGGCGGGAGAGGTGCCACCCCCCTCCCGCCACCCTCCTGCACCTTCTGCTGCTTACCGGAGCCGTCGGTAGCGGCGGAGGCGATTGGGTCCTTTCGCTAGCTGGGTATGGAGATGAGTGAGGCTAAGATGGCCCCCATAGGAGGGTGGAAGCGATGTCAAAACGTCACTTTGGCCCATACCTCTTAAAGGTATATTTTTTTTAAATGTAATTTTTTCTTTTTTTTCTTGCATTTTAGTCCAAATATGAGATGTGAGGACTTTGACCCCCCCGGATCTCATATTTAAGAGGACCTGTCATGCTTTTTTCTATTACAAGGGATGTTTCCATTCCTTGTAATAGGAATAAAAGTGATCCATTTTTTATTTTTTTTTAAAACAGTGTAAAAATAAATAAAATCAATTAAAATAAATAATAGAAAAAAAAAAAAAAAAGGTTTTTAAAAACACCCCGTCACGACGAGCTAGCGCACAGAAGTGAGCGCATACGTGAGTAGCGCTCGCATATGAAAATGATGGTCAAACCACACATGTGAGGTATCGCCGCCATCGGTAGAGCGAGAGCAATAATTCTAGCCCTAGACCTCCTCTGTAACGCAAAAAATGCAACCTGTAGAATTTTTTAAATGTCGCTTATGGAGATTTCTGAGGCTAAAAGTTTGACGCCATTCCACGAGCGGGCGCAATTTTGAAGCGTGACATGTTGGGTATCAATTTACTCGGCGTACCATTATCTTTCACAATATAAAAAAAATTGGGCTAATTTTACTGTTGTCTTATTTTTTTATTCAAAAAAGTGAATTTTTTCCAAAAAAAAAGTGCGCTTGTAAGACCGCTGCGCAAATACGGTGTGAAAAAAAGTATTTCAATGACCGCCATTTTATTCTCTAGGGTGTTGGAAAAAAAACACAATATAAAATGTTTGGGGGTTCTAAGTAAGTTTTGAGCAAAAAAACATGTAAACACCGAGTCTGAAAAAGAGGCCTGGTCCTTAAGTGGTTAAAACCCCCAAGTTTTCAAAATCCAATTGTCATTGGGACAGAAAGTGAGGTGAAATCTTCTGAACAGGGGCACAGACAGCAAAACAAATGTTACAGGGGTGGTAACCCTTCCCTATGTTATCCAAAAAATTTAAAAATAGATTTTTTGGCTGGAGCTACCCTTACAAAATGTACCTCTTCCAAATTACAAACAGATTCAACGTAAGAACAAACCTACAGTCCCTGTCTTGTTTTTAACCCAGGGAACCACCTGTATACTGTTGTTCAGAGTATATAAGGGGCCCCATGCCTTTTTTTTTTGAGGGGGGGGGGTGCGGGGTTCTCCTTAATGTCCTTACCAGACCCGAAGGACTTGGTATTGGGCTGGGGGGGACCCATGCCGTTTTTCTCAATGATTTTCATCTATATTGCCGGGACCCAAAATTACATTACAGCCGCAAGCAGTTTTAAATGACTTTTATTCTTTAAAAATGTCATTTTGCTACAGGGACTGTTCTAAACACGGCAAAAATGCACCATTTTACAGGCATACTATACACACCCCCCAGGCACAATATTTAAAGGAATATTACACTTTTATTGTTTCACTTTAATCATTATTAAAATCGCTGCTCCCGAAAAAACGGCCGCTTTTAAAACTTTTTTTGCATTGATCCATGTCCCCTGGGGCAGGACCCGGGTCCCCAAACACTTTTTAGGACAGTAACTTGCATATTAGCCTTTAAAATAAGCACTTTTGATTTTTCACGTTCGGGTCTCATAGACTTTAACGGTGTTCACACAAACTTTTTGTCAGTTTGCATGTTATGCCGCAAACAAAACCGGGCGTGTTAGGCTCATCCCTACTGGACAGTAGAGCCAATCTCAAGGCCCTTCAAATGTCCAACATAGGGTAATGCCACATAGCTTCAAAGAATAGTCTAATATAAACTATCCTTATTGTATATCCAGCATAAGCACCAGGGTCCTGTAAGGGTCGAAGAGCCTCAAAGCTGAAAAAAGAAAAAAAATAGTCCACATTTGTAGTAACGCAACGATCAAGAAACCCCCATAGCCACACAAAAGACAGCAATAAAAGTGGAATGGAAAAACTCCAAGCATACCTAGTAATGGTGGCTATAACAGCTAATCCAGCCATCCTTGTGCGTCCAGACAGAGTGGAGCTGTCTCCGTCTGAACACCGCCATGTCCATGTGTATATACGTCCCGACCAGACACGCGTCATGCCTGACACCGGAAGTGACATCACCCAGACCAGCCACAGGCTACCATGCATGCGCCCACATCACTGCTGACAATAGGAATGGCTTATAAGATTGTGTTTCATTAATACCTGGAGCATATGTCCCGGAAAGACATTCAATCCATAAGGTTTCCCTTTGAAGAATTTGTTTATGCCATTCTCCTCCTCTTGGGCTTTTAGGGTTGACAGCCAGAGCTATCCAACTAATCAGAGGTATTCCAACTGATCTCATCAATTACCCATTATCCATCATTATTTCACCCCCAACCCTACTTTAGCCATACTTCACATAGGGATAGAGAAGTATCCGCATCCTTTTAGACCGGTCATCACTCACATACTAATAGCTGCTCGCAATTTGGTGCTTTGCAACTGGAAAGCCATCACATCTGACAGATGTGAAATTGATAGTCCAACAAAATCACTTGTTTGAATGCCTATTGGTCATCAACACCCTCTCTTGTACATTGTTTGATAAATCTTGGGAAATCTGGACAGACAAAGTTACTGCAGTGCCCTAATTTGAGAACTATTGCTATTTCTGACATTTTTCTAGCACCCTTATTGACATTTCTATAAGTGTCTTTTGCATATTTGCAGTATATATGTGAAATGTAATTGTTCACCAACAACCACTTCTGTGTAAACTCTTTGTAAAATGTTAGTTTTTTTATTTGTTTCTTGTTATATACTCTGCACTATCTACTGTATACCGCCTGCACTGTATTTTATACTGTACACCGCCTGCACTGTATTTTATACTGTACACCGCCTGCACTGTATTTTATACTGTACACTGACTGCACTGTATTTTATACCGTACACAACCTGAAGTATATTATATACTGTACACACTGTATTATATACTGTACACTGCCTGTACTGTATTATATACTGTGTACACCACCTGCAATGTATTATATACTGTACACTGCCTGTAATTATGTACTGTACACCGCCTGTAATGTATTATATACTGTGTACACCGCCTGCAATGTATTATATACTGTACACACTGTACAACACCAACGGCACTGTATTATATACTGTACACTGCCTCCACTGTATTATATACTGTACACTGCCTGCAGTTATACTGTACACTGCCTGCACTGTATTATATTCTGTACACTTACTGCAGGGCTTGACAAATTTGCTTGGAATCTAGGAGCCAACTAAAAAAGTTAGGAGCCGGGTCGGCAACGGCAATCCAGACCTGTCCCTGGCCTGACATGGAGACGAGTGAGGGGAGGATAGCGCGGCCCCCCCACCTGTCTCCATGTCATTGCCCATAGCTCTTAGAGGGACATTTTTTTTAATTTTTTATTTTTCAAATGACATTTTTTTTTTTTTTTATTGCATTTTAGTGTAAATTTGAGATCTGAGGTCTCTTTGACCCCAGATCTCATATTTAAGAGGACCTGTCCTGTTTTTTTCTATTACAAGGGATTTTTACATTCCTTGTAATAGGAATAAAAGTGAAATTTTTTTTTAAAAGCACCGTGAAAAAATAAAAAGTTAAAATAAGAAAAAAAAAATGTTTTAAATGCGCCCTGTCCTGCCAAGCTTGCGTGCAGAAGCGAACGCATACGTGAGTAGTGCCCGCATAGGAAAGCGGTGTTCAAACCACACATGAGGTATCGCTGCGTTCGGTAGAGCGAGAGCAATAATTCTAGCCCTAGACCTCCTCTGTAACCCAAAACGTGCAACCTGTAGAATTTTTTAAACGTCGCCTATGGAGATTTTAAAGGCTAAGTTTGTCGCCATTCCATGAGCGGACGCAATTTTGAAGCGTGACATGTTGGATATCAATTTATTCGGCGTAACATTATTTTTCACAATATAAAAAAAATTGGGCCAACTTTACTGTTATATTTATTTAATTAAAAAAATAAGACTTTTTCCCCAAAAATGCGCTTGTAAGTCCGCTGCACAAATACAGTGTGACAGACAGTATTGCAACGACCACCATTTTATTCTCTAGGTTGTTAGAACTCCTAAACATTATATATATATTTTTTATTCTAAGTAAAGGTGAGATGGGTGGGCAGTGAAAGCTTCATTAGCATCGCTGGCTGTCATACCAACAGCCACCACTAGATGGCGCCAAATTACAGAACTAAACATAGGACCACAGAAGGCCTCAAAGCCGCGGCCTCAATTACCGGCCGGCGGCGGCGCGGCCCGACGCGATCACGACAGGGGGGGTGGAAGGAGACAGGATACCCCCCGCTGTGCTGCCCCAGGCGCTAGGTCACGAATTCTAGTCGCAAATGCGACCTGGCGCCCGGGGTTTGTCGAGCCCTGACTTACTGCACTGTATTATATACTGTACACCGCCTGGCGTTTATTATATACTGTACACTGATTGCAATGTATTATATATAGGGATGAGCTTCGTGTTCGAGTCGAATGTACGTTCGACTCGAACATTGGCTGTTCGTCCGTTCGGCGAAATCCGAACTCTTGGTCCGTTCGCGCCAAAATTTGTGTGGCGCGCACGGCCCACAATGCACTGCGATGGCACAGTGCATTGCTGGCTCATGATTGGCCAAGCATGCACTGTGACCCCGCATGCTTGGCCAATCGCAGCGCCAGCAGCGAGGAGAGCCATGATTGGCCACAGGCATCCTAGCTCAGGCTGTGTAGTGCACGCCCCACACTATATAAGGCCGCCATAGCGGCGGCCTCGTGTAGTGTGTTGGCGTCTGAAGCAGTGGATGTTCTGTGTACCTTCAACACAGTACACACCGATCGTTTTTGGCTGATTTCCTATCTTACTGTTGTGTAGTGGTTATTGTCTGTGCCCTGACCGCAGTATATTCACTATTCACTTCACTATATTTATATATCTTTAATAATAGAGCTTGCAGTCAGTAGTGTTAGGAGATAGTGCGTGCTGTCTGCGTGCTCTGTACCCAGTACATACCGCTATAATCCACCTACATAGCTGTTCTCTATTTGAGCCCAATTGCCATCTGCAGGAGTTATTGGAAGTTGTGTGTGCCTCCAGCACAGCACAGTATACATCTGTATATACCCCTTTATCTCTGGTGTTCTATAAAAAAGGCATCTGCAGGAGTTAGTTGGTGTTGCGTGCCTCCAGCACAATATAAACTACCCAACTACTGTTTTACCCAACTCCCTTCAGGCCATTACCATGTCTGGAAGGCCAGCAAGGAGAGGCAGACAGGCGTGAGCCGATAAAAGAGGGCAAGCAGGCTCTGTGTCTAGAGACAACAGTGCTGGTCGTGGACGCGGTGCATTGTCATCAGCACATGGCCATGGGACATGCTTGTCCTTCTTTTCTGCAGCTGGACATGTTGAACCGCATCATGCCAACGACTTGGTAGAGTGGATGACCAAGCCCTCTTCATCCTCCTCATCCTCTCTCACCCAGTCTCAGGGTAGTAGCAAAGCAGCTGCCAACGCATCGTCTTCCCTCCTCTCAATGTCATCATCAGTGACTCCTTCCCTAGACCCACCACGTCCTCCTGAGGAGTCTCCTGAACTCTTTGAGCACAGTGTTGGGTACATGCTCCAGGAGGATGCCCAGTGTTTGGTGGGCTCTGATGATGACACTCAGCTAGAGGAAGGCAGTAGCGTGAGCGCAGAGAGAGGGGAAGCTCAAGAAGGACAGCAATCTGGCAGTCATGTTCCACAAGCTGCAGCATACTGCCAGGTTTGCTACAGCGATGAAGAGGGAGGGGATGATGAGGGCACTGACTCCACGTGGGTGCCTGGAAGGAGGGAGGAGGAGGAGGAGGCACATGTCCAACGAGGCAGGATGCCCTCCGGGGGCCAGCTTAGGGGCAGCACACCGACTGAATCACACCGCAGAGCTCCGCCTGCGCAGAGCGCTTCCTCTGCGCGTTATTCTAAAAGTTCTTTGGTGTGGGCCTTTTTTGAGACGAGTGCATCAGATCGCACCGCTGCTATTTGCAACATATGTCTCAAGCGTATCTCGCGTGGCCAAAACATCAGCCGCTTGGGCGCCACATGCTTGACCAGACATATGTTGACCTGCCATGCAGCTCGTTGGCAAGCGTACCTCAAAGACCCACACCAAAGAACAAAGCGGACCTCTCCTTGCTCCTCATCAGCTGGCATCTCCAACCCCACTAGACCTTCAGTCCTCTCTGAAACCTGCTCTGAGAGGAATGAAGGTGTAGAATTAGGTGTGTCACAGCCAAGTGCTTACGGGAACTCTGCTAGTGGTACACCCACGTCCGATTATAGCAGGCAAATGTCCCTGCCCCAGCTGCTGGACCGGCGGAAGAAGTTTACTCCCAGCCATCCACATGCCCAGCGGTTGAATGCTAGCTTGGCTAAATTGCTAGCACTTCAACTGCTGCCTTTTCAGTTGGTAGACTCGGCCCCTTCCCTGAGTTTGTACAATGTGCGGTTCCTCAGTGGCAGGTCCCAAAACGCCACTTTTTCTCACGGAAGGCGATTCCGGCTCTCTACCGGCATGTGGAAGGCAATGTCCTTGCCTCGCTGGACAGGGCGGTCAGCGGTAAGGTGCATATTACCGCTGACTCATGGTCCAGCAGGCATGGACAGGGACGTTACCTGTCTTTCACGGCCCATTGGGTCACTCTTCTGGCTGCTGGGAAGGATGCAGGACAAGGTGTTGGAGGTTGTTCCGCCACCACGCCTCCAAAATGCTACTATTGGTTGTGACACACCTCTCTCCTCCACCCCCTCCTCTTCTTCTTCCTCCATGGCCTCTTCCAGTGCTCTGTCCTCAGAACCAGCGGTGCTCCGTAGGCGTTCCAGGGGCTACGCAAGTACGCAGGCAAAACGATGCCATGCCGTGCTTGCGCTGGTTTGTTTGGGGGACAGGAGCCACACTGGGGCAGATGTTTTGTCAGCTCTGCAGGGGCAGGCCGAGAGGTGGTTGACGCCACGCCAGCTTAAGCCAGGAATGGTGGTTTGCGACAATGGCACCAACCTCCTCTCCGCCCTCCGACAGGGACAACTGACCCATGTGCCCTGTGTAGCTCACGTCCTTAACCTGGGGGTGCAGCGGTTCTTGGGCAGGTACCCCGGCTTACATGATGTCCTGAAGCAGGCCAGGAAAGTCTGTGTGCATTTCCGCCGATCATTTAATGCCTTTGCTCGGCTGGCTGAGCTCCAAAAGGAGTTGAACCTGCCCAAGAACCGCCTTATATGTGACATGCCCACCAGATGGAACTCAACATTGGCCATGCTGCAGCGGCTGCACACGCAGCAGAGGGCCATTAATGAGTACCTGCGCGACTACGGCACCAGGACAGGGTCAGGGGAGCTTGGTTTTTTCTCACCACGCCAGTGGGGCATGATCAGGGATGCATGCACTGTCCTGTCACCGTTTGAGGAGGCCACAAGGATGGTGAGCAGTGACAGTGCATGCATCAGTGACACTGTACCTCTTGTCCACCTCTTGGAGCATACACTGCGTGGAATAATGGACAGGGCACTTGAGGCAGAACAGAGGCAGGAAGAGGAGGACTTCCTTGCCTCTCAAGGCCCCCTTTATCCAGACAGTGTTCCTGCTGTGCCACCCATCACACAGGAAGAGGAGGAGGAGGAGGATGATTGTGTTAGCATGGAGGTGGAGGCTGGCACTCAGCATCAGCAGCAGCAGCAGCAGCAGCAGTCTTATAGGGATGATTTACAGTCCCAAGAAACACGTGGACTTGTACGTGGCTGGGAGGAGGTAGCTGCGGATCATGTTGTCCTTAGTGACCCAGAGGACTCCGGACCGAATGCCTCAGCTAACCTACGCTGCATGGCCTCCCTGATCCTGCAAAGCCTGCGGAAGGATCCTCGTATTCTTCGGATCAAGGAGAGGGACCATTACTGGCTGGCCACTCTCCTTGATCCACGGTACAAGGGTAAGGTTGCCGACCTTATCTTGCCATCGCAGAGGGAGCAGAGGATGAGACATCTCCAGGAGGCCTTGCAGAAAGGTCTGTGCAACGCGTTCCCAGAGACTGGGAGGTTACAAACTCCTGGTCCTGGACAACGTGTTGCTGAGGCATCGGTCAGAAGGAGCGGTGGAGAAGGTGGCCGTCTGACTGATGCTTTCAGACAATTTTTTAGTCCGCAGCCCCAAGGTATGATTGGTTCCAGCACCCATCGCCAGCGTCTAATTTACATGGTGCAGGAATACCTAGGGGCAAGGTCAGACTTGGACACCTTTCCCACCGAAAATCCTCTGGCTTACTGGGTCTTGAGGATGGATCACTGGCCAGAGCTTGCACAGTATGCAATTGAGCTACTGGCCTGTCCTGCATCCAGCGTTCTTTCGGAACGCACCTTCAGTGCTGCTGGTGGCTTTGTTACTGATCACAGGGTGCGCCTGTCCACCGAATCAGTTGATCGACTGACCTTCATCAAGATGAATCAGTCTTGGATCACCCACAGCTACCAAGCACCTGAAGCTGATGTAACCGAATAATTTTTTTTGAAATACCACATCCCTTCAAGACTGCCTATGCTGATGCTGAGTGACTGTCCTGTTATGTTGATTGTCTATCCTCTTCCTCCTCCGCTGATATGTTGGAAGAACATTTTTGGTTCTGGGTGATGCCAGCAGCCCAATTTTTCTGCTCCTGTTTAACAGGGGCGTTTAATTACAATTTTTGATGCAATGCTTTGCAGCAGGGCTAATTCCTGCATTAAAACTAGAGTATATGGCAGAGGTTGCAGTGTGGTGGCACCAGCACCAGTGCCTAAGGCCCAATTTTTCTGCCCCTGTTTAACAGGGGCGTTTAAGTACAATTTTTGATGCAATGCTTTGCAGCAGGGCTAATACCTGCATTAAAACTAGAGTATATGGCAGAGGTTGCAGTGTGGTGGCACCAGTGCCTAAGGCCCAATTTTTCTGCCCCTGTTTAACAGGGGCGTTTAAGTACAATTCTTGATATAATATTTCACAGGAGGGCCCCTTCCTGTGCCCACCCAGAGTAACGGTGAGGACTTATAGTGTTGTGGCACCAGCACCACAACCACCAAAGGTCAATTTTTCTACCACTGTTCAACAATGGCATGTAATTACAATTCTTGATATAATCGTTCACAGCAGGGCGCTCCAGCGCCCACCAAGAGTCACTTTGAGGGCTTACAATGTTGTGGCAAAACCAACACCTTGTTCCGCCATTTCTGCAGAGCATATAGGGCAGGCCCCTACTTTCAAACATCCAACTTACAAACATCTCCTACTTGCAAACGGAAGGAGACAACAGCAAGTGAGATGAAAAAAGATGGACGACAAAACAAATTATACAGGGGTGATAACCCTTCCCTATGTTTTCCAAAAAGCTTAAAAATAGTTTTTTTGACTGGAACTACACTTTAAAAATGTACCAGTTGAAAATTACAAACAGATTCAACTTAACACAACAAACCTACACAGTCCCTGTCTTGTTTGCACCGCCTGTATACTGCTGTTCTGAGTATATAGGGCCTGGGGGCCCCACGCCTTTCCTTTTTTTAATATGGGTACAGGGTTCCCCTTAATATGCGTACAAGACCCAAATAGGCTGGTAATGGGCAGGGAGGGCTACCCATGCCATTTTTCTGAATGATTTTCAACCATATTGCAGGAACCAGATATAACATTAAAACCGCAAGCAGTTTTAAATGGTGTTATTTCCGTTTAATGTCATTTTGTGCAGGGACTGTTCTAAACACGGGAAACACGTGGCACTTCACAGGCATACTACAGACAACCCCCAGGCACCATATTTAAAGGAATATTTCACTTTTTTTTTCACTTTAATCGTCATTAAAATCAGTGCTCCCGCCAAAACGGCCGTTTTTAAAACTTTTTTTTGCATTGACCCATGTCCCCTGAGGCAGGAGGCAGGTCCCCAAACCCTTTTTAGGACAATATCTTGCATATTAGCCGTTAAAATTAGCACTTTCCATTTCGAACGTTCGAGTCCCATAGACTTCAATGGGGTTCTAACGTTTGTAACGAACGTGGGGTCCGTTCGAAAGTTCTGGTGCGAACCGAACCGGGGGGTGTTCGGCTCATCCCTAGTTACTATCTATCAAGTTAAATTGTTCAGGAGAGGTTGTAAAAACATCCTGTGTACATTAACCACTTAAGGACCACCCCACGCCAATATACGTTGGCAGAATGGCGCGGCTGGACACAATCACATACCAGTACATGATTCTTTAAGTGCCCAGCCGTGGGTTGGGAGCCACCGGCGGCACGCTCCTGACCCAGTCCTGTGCTCCATGACCATGACCGCGGGACCAGCGGACCACTGGTGTCCTGCGAGCGGGTCACAGAGCTGAAGAATCTGTGTAAACAAACCTCTTCCCGTGCTTCCCTGTGTGACTGTCACCGATCGTCTGTTCCCTTTTATAGGGAAGGACGATTAATGACATCACATGCCAGGCCACGCCCCCTACAATAAAAAAAAATCACGTCATACATAACCCCTACACTGCACCCTAGTGGTTAACTCCTTCACTGCCAGTGTCATTTACATAGAAATCGGTGCATTTAAATAGCACTGATCGCTGTATAAATGACAATGGTCCCAAAAATGTGTCTAAATGTCAGATGTGTCGGCCATAATGTCGCAGTCACAAATCGCTGATTGCCGCCATTACTAGTAAAAAAAAATATTTATAAAAATGCTTTAAAACTATCCCCTATTTTGTAAAAGCTAACCAATCAATAATTGCTAATTGTGATTTTTTTTTTACCAATAATATGTAGAAGAATACGTATCAGCCTAAACTGAGGAAAAAAATGTTTTTTTATATATTTTTTGGGGGATATTTATTATAGCAAAAAATATTGCATTTTTTTCAAAATTGTCGCTCTATTTTTGTTTATAGTGCAAAAAATAAAAACCGCAGGGGTGATCAAATACCACCAAAAGAAAGCTCTATTTGTGGGGGAAAAAGGACACCAATTTTGTTTGGGAGCCACGTCGCATTACCGCGCAATTTTCAGTTAAATCGACGCAGTGCCAAATTGCAAAAAAGGGGCCTGGTCCTTTGGCTGCAAATTGGTCTGGGGCTTAAGTGGTTAAGCCGTATGCCCCGTACACAGGAGTGGAAATTCCGTCAGTAAAAGTCAGATGAGAACTTTTGGTCCAAAAATGCAACCATGTGTATGCTCCATCGGACCTTTGCTGGTGGAATTCCAGCTGGCAAAAGATTGAGAGAATGTTCTCAATTTTTCGGTCGGAAAAAGTTCAGATCGGAAATTCCGATCTTCTGTACCAATTCCGATGCGCAAAATTCCTATGCATGCTCGTAAACAATTTGACGCGTGCTCAGAAGCATTGAACTTCATCATAGTGTTGTACATCACCACGTTCTTGACGTTCGAAAGTTCAGCAAAATTTTGTGTGACCGCGTGTATGCAAGCCAGGCTTGAGTGGAATTTCACTCATGGGCATTAATCATAAAGATTCTTTGAGCAATATCCACTAGTTCTGGTGCTGGCTTCTTTCTCCATTCTCTAACTTCTTGTAACCATCCCCCATTAAACTTTTAACCAGATCATGTGTGGTCAAATCAGTTTCATCTACTGGGATCCAATCCACATGCTTTCTAATCACATCCTTGAACCTATTTTGGTATTCACATACATCCACATACATTCGCACTTTCTTTTTGTTTCAATGTTTTTATTAAAGATTTTGCATAGTACATACATGAGGCCATTGAGAAAAATATCATTACAATCTTGAAATCTGTTGAAATGCATTGTCTATTTTGGTATACAGATAAAATACAGAAGAGGTACAACCAAGTAGTAACTTATATAACTCAGTTAGAACACGTACAACTATAAGATGTCTTTAAACTGAAATGGTACATCATATTCTTTTGAAGGACACTGTACTGACTTGTACCGCACATTGTGCGGTGAGATCGGGTAGTTATCCTCATCACCCCAAACACCTCTGTCGGGATCTAACTGTGCTTGGGTGGAGGCCTCACCTGCCTGACTTTGAGATGCCATTTTACCAATCTCCTAGTTGGGTGATGCTTACTACAGAGTGGTTTGGTTATTACAGCTCTGTGCAGGAACATTGGAGTAATGGTCATACACTGTACGTGAAGCCATCATTTGATTATAGGGGGAGGGGGGATATATGATGGGTAGAAGGGGGGTGGGGTGTGTCTGTAGAGTAGAGGTGTATCCGGCTCATGTATTAGGTAGCCGGTTCTGTCCCTCAGGTCAAGCTACTGGGATTCAGAAAGGAGGCTATGGTATTCTGCGGATTCCTTAAAATGTAACCAGAATGCCCATGATATATGAAACTTGGAAGAGGTGTCTCTCACCTGGTGTATTAGATCCTCCATCTCAGCTATCTTACCCACTCTACATAACCATTCATATATGCTGGGGGAGAAGTAGTCATCCAGTGAGTTGGTATGCAAAGTTTTGCCGCATTGATCAGGTGTAGGGTGAGGGACTTTTTGTACGCTCCTTGGGGGATGGAAGTGTGGTGGAGTAAATATTGGTCTGGAGTAAAGTCCGGGGTGTAGGTTGTGATTTGTGATGTAAGATGATGTATCTCTTTCCAGTAGGCTTGGATTATGGGGCAATCCCACCATATGTGTAACAGTGATCCGTGGGTGCTGTTGCATTACCAGCATAGTGGTTGGATGCTGGGGTGGAATCTGTGGATTTTATCAGGAGTTCTATACCACCTTGAGAAAATGTATCCGTTTTCCTGTGTGGAAATGTTCAGAGATCCTTTATGTATGTGGGTAAGGATGTGGTCCCATTCCTATTGAGTTAGGTCATTATCTAGTTATTTTTTTTTCCATTTTTGGCTGGCAGTGTCATCTTTAGTAGAGATTTTAGCAAATAGTAAGGCATACATATCTGACATGCAGTGTTGGTCATCTTACTTTAAAAAAGTAATTAGTTAAGTTACAAACTACTTCTCCCAAAAAGTAATTGCATTAGTAACTCAGTTACTACATTAGAAAAGTAACTGTGACTTTTTTTAAATATTCTAAGGGGCGGGTCTAGTATTACTGTAAGCAAGGGGTGCGTTCCCCCTGCACGTCTATTTCCCCTCTGTACCCCCCTGCATGTCTGTTCCCCTCCCACACATATATCTGTTCCCCCTCTGTACCCTACTACACGTCTGTCATCCCCCCACAAACATATATCTGTTCCCCCTCTGTACATCTGTCCCCCCCCAAACTCACGGATCGGATCGTTCCTCGGATCAGAGTCATGAATCGGATCATTTTTCGGATCAGCAGATAATAATTGAATTTGCAAAAACCTGTGAAAATTCAACCACCATATAGTCCTCACTGTGATATATACACAATCTCCCCCACTGTAATATCCACGTCATCTCCCCCACTGTAATATTGGCTGAGTATGGCTGTGTACGGCTGAGCATGGCTGAGTACGGCTGGGTATTGCTGAGTATGGCTGGGTATTACCGAGTATGGCAGAGTATGGCTGGGTATTACCAAGTATGGCAGGGTATGGCAGAGTATTGGCTGGGTATGGCAGTGTATTGGCTGGGTATGGCAGAGTACTGTCTGGGTATGGTAGAGTATTGGCTGGGTATGGCAGGGAATTGCAGACTATTGGCAGGGTATTGCAGAGTATTGGTAGGGTATTGCAGAGTATTGGCAGGGTATTGCAGAGTATTGGCAGGGTATTGCAGAGTATTGCCATGGTATTGGCAGGGTATTGCAGAGTATTGGCATAGTATTGGCAGGGTATTGCAGGGTATTGGCAGGGTATTGGCAGGGTATTGGCAGGGTATTGGCAGAGTATTAACGGGGTATTGGTAGAGTATTGGCAGGGTATTGCAGAGTATTGGCAGGGTATTGGCAGGGTATTGCAGAGTATTGGCAGGGAATTGCAGAGTATTGGCATGGTATTGCAGAGCATTGGGAGGGTATTATAGAGTATTGGCAGGGTACTGCAGAGTATTGGCAGGATACTGCAGAGGTATTGCAGAGTATTGGCAGGGTACTGCAGAGTATTGGCAGGGTACTGCAGAGTATTGGCAGGGTACTGCAGAGCATTGGCAGGGTATTGGCAGGGAATTGCAGAGTATTGGCAGGGTATTGCAGAGTATTGACAGGGTATTGGAAGGGTACTGCAGAGTATTGGCAGGGTATTGGCAGGGTATTGGAAGGATACTGCAGAGTATTGGCGGGGTATTGCAGAGTATTGTTAGGGTATGGAGGGATGGCTGTGACTGCACTTGTCACAGAGCAGCGAATTGCAGAGTATTAGCAGGGTTCTGCAGAATATTGTAGGGTATTGCAGAGTATTGATAGGGTATGGCAGAGTATTGGCAGGGTATTGGCAGGGTATTGCAGGGTATTGGCAGGGTATTGGCGGGGTATTGCAGAGTATTGACAGGGAATTGCAGAGTATTGGCAGGGTATTTGCAGGGTATTGCAGAGTATTGGCATGGTATTGGCAGGGTATTGCAGAGTATTGGCAGGGTATTGGCGGGGTATTGGCAGGGTATTGGTGGGGTATTGGCAGAGTATTAGCGGGGTATTGGTAGAGTATTGGCAGGGTATTGCAGAGTATTGGCAGGGTATTGGTGGGGTATTGCAGAGTATTGGCACAGTGTTGCAGAATATTGGCAGTGAATTGCAGAGTATTGGCAGGGAATTGCAGAGTATTGGCAGGGAATTGCAGAGTATTGGCTTGGTATTGCAGAGCATTGGCAGGGTATTATAGAGTATTGGCAGGGTACTGCAGAGTATTGGCAGGATACTGCAGAGGTATTGCAGAGTATTGGCAGGGTACTGCAGAGTATTGGCAGGGTACTGCAGAGTATTGGCAGGGTACTTCAGAGTATTGGCAGGGTACTGCAGAGTATTGGCAGGATACTGCAGAGCATTGGCAGGGTATTGGCAGGGAATTGCAGAGTATTGGCAGGGTATTGCAGAGTATTGACAGGGTATTGGAAGGGTACTGCAGAGTATTGGCAGGGTATTGGAAGGATACTGCAGAGTATTGGCGGGGTATTGCAGAGTATTGTTAGGGTATGGAGGGATGGCTGTGACTGCACTTGTCACAGAGCAGCGAATTGCAGAGTATTAGCAGGGTTCTGCAGAGTATTGCAGGGTATTGCAGAGTATTGATAGGGTATAGCAGAGTATTGGCAGGGTATTGGCAGGGTATTGGCAGGGTATTGGCGGGGTATTGCAGAGTATTGACAGGGAATTGCAGAGTATTGGCAGGGTATTGGCGGGGTACTGCAGAGTATTGGCAGGGTAATGCAGAGTATTGGCAGGGAATTGCAGAGTATTGGCAGGGAATTGCAGAGTATTGGCAGGGTATGGAGGGAGGGCTTTGACTGCACTTGTCACAGAGCAGCGCTGTGAGCACTACAGATGCAGCCCACAGCGCTGCTGCCATCTGATCTCTCCCCTCCACTGTACAGATCTGTAGACAGAGGGGAGGGAGGAACCGGCGTCATCATGACGCCGGTTTGTTTACAAGTGATCGCTCCGTCATTTGACGGAGCAATCACATTGTAAATGGCCGACGGGTGCACCAAGATGGCCGCCGCCACGGGTGCACCAAGGTGGGTAGTGAAGTCCCAATGTGATCAACACTGAATAGTGAGGAAAGGAACGAGACTACACAGGGCCCATTGTGGGAGCCCGTACAGAGCATTTAAATATTAGTTGGGACCCCTCAGTGTGTAAGGTCCCCTGAATGAGATTATAGGGTGAGGTGGTTAAGAGGGGAATCCAGCAGGCCCGCTGCAGCTCAATTGATATTCCTGCATCACCCTTGCATAAACACCCTTATTTTTGGCAAACACATTCCAGACACCTGCGTACTTTTCTGGCATTGCACAATCAATCAGAATCCATATATCCACGAAGGTAGCCTGTTGGGTCTTTTGTACCCATGTTACCTTTTTGTACCACTTCTTTGGACACTTTTCAAGATTTGGTAAATCTAATCTCTGAGTAGGGATGAGCCGAACACCCCCCCAGTTCGGTTCGCACCAGAACTTTCAAACGGGCCAAAAATGTGTGCGAACTTTAGAACCCCATTGAAGTCTATGGGACTCGAACGTTCGAAATAAAAAGTGCTAATTTTAATGGCTAATATGCAAGATACTGTCCTAAAAAGGGTTTGGGGACCTGGCTCCTGCCCCAGGGGACATGGGTCAATGCCTAAAATGTTTTTAAAAACGGCAGTTTTTTTCGGAAGCACTGATTTTAATGACGATTAAAGTGAAAAAAAGTGAAATATTCCTTTAAATATCGTGCCTGGGGGGTGTCTATAGTATGCCTGTGAAGTGCCACGTGTTTCCTGTGTTTAGAACAGTCCCTGCACAAAATGACATTCAACGGAAAAAAGTAATTTAAAACTGCTTGCGGTTTTAATGTCATATCTGTATGAAAATGGATGAAAATCATTGAGAAAAATGGTATGGGTAGCCCCCTTGACCATTACCAGCTCCTTTGGGTCTTGTACGGATATTAAGGGAAACCCCATACCCATATTAAAAAAAGGAAAGGCGTGGGCCCCCTGGCCCTATATACTCAGAACAGCAGTATACAGGCAGTGCAAACAAGACAGGGACTGTGTAGGTTTGTTGTGTTAAGTTGAATCTGTTTGTAATTTTCAACTGGTACATTTTTAAAGTGTAGCTCCAGTCAAAAAATCTATTTTTAAGCTTTTTGGAAAACATAGGGAAGGGTTATCACCCCTGTATAATTTGTTTTGTCGTCCATCTTTTTTCATCTCACTTGCTGTTGTCTCCTTCCGTTTGCAAGTAGGAGATGTTTGTAAGTTGGATGTTTGAAAGTAGGGGCCTGCCCTATATGATCTGCAGAAATGGGGGCCTAAGGTGTTGGTGTTGCCACAACACTGTAAGCCCTCAAAGTGACTCTTGGTGGCCGCTGGAGCGCCCTGCTGTGAACGATTACATCAATAATTGTAATTACATGCCATTGTTGAACAGTGGTAGAAAAATTGGGCCTTTGGTATTTGTGGTGGTGGTGCTGGTGCCACAACACTATAAGTCCTCACAGTTACTCTTGGTTGGAGCAGGAACGTGCCCTGTTGTGAAATATTATATCAAGAATTGTAATTAATTGCCCTTGTTAAACAGGGGCTGAAAAATTGGGCCTTAAGCACTGCTTGCTGGTGCCACGACACTGCAACCTCTCCCAGATACTCTAGTTGGAGTCCAAGAATGAGCCCTGCTGCTAAGCATTTCATCAAAAATTGTAATTACATGCCCCTGTTAAACAGGGACTGAAAAATTTGGCCTTAGGCGCTGGTGCCACGACACTGCAACCTCTACCATATAATCTAGTTGGGGTGCAGGAATGAGCCCTGCTGCAAAGCATTGCATCCAAAATTGTATTACATGTCCCTGTTAAACAGGTGCTGAAAAATTGGGCTGGTGGCACTGGTGCTGGTGCCATGACACTGCAACATCTACCATATACTCTAGTTGGAGTGCAGGAATAAGTCCTGCTGCAAAGCATTGCATCAAAAATTGTATTACATGCCCCTGTTAAACAGGGGCTGAAAAATTGGGTTGGTGGCACTGGTGCTGGTGCCATGACACTGCAACCTCTCCCATATACTCTATTTGGAGTACAGGAATGAGCCTTGCTGCAAAAGCATTGCATCAAAAATTTAATTACACGCCCCTGTTAAACAGGGGCTGAAAAATTGGGCTGGTGGCATCACCCAGAACCAAAAATGTTCTTCCAAGTTATCAGCAGGATCATTGAGGAGTTAGAGGATAGTCAGTCAACATAACAGGACAGTCACTCAGCATCAGCATAGGCAGTCTTGAAGGGATGTGACATTTCCAAAAAAAAATATTCGGTTACATCAGCTTCAGGTGCTTGGTAGCTGGTGGTGATCCAAGACTGATTCATATTTATGTTTTTTAAATATTTTTTATTAATTTTAAAAGATAGATACAAACAACATAGACAGGTGTACTGACAGGATTGTGATAGAAAGTAGCGAGATAAATAGCTAACCCATCATAACACATAGATACCAGTAAAATTGAATTATTATTGCAAAGAAATATTTATATCGCTGAATTATATAATACTATATGCATAGTCAAGCATATCTACAAAAACTTTAGTAAGATGTGTTGATGTTATACGGGTACACATAACTGAAATAAGAGTACACAAGAATATACAAGACGAGGTTACAGGTCTAGAAAATAGATAAATCTATTACGTTTTCTTGGTAAATTTTTCCCATATGGACCACTGGGCTATTACTTTCTTTTGATTTCCTTCCCTCCATGACATTGTTTTTTCATATGCACAGGAATCATTAACCAGTTGTATAACTTCTTTAACCACCTCAGTACAGTGCAGTTACACCCCCTTCCTGACCAGACCAATTTTCAGCTTTCAGCGCTCTCACACTTTGAATGACAATTACTCAGTCATCCAACACAGTATCCATATGAAACTTGCGTCCTTTTTTCCACACAAATAGAGCTTTCTTTTAGTGGTATTTAATCACTAGTGGGTTTTTTATTTTTTGTGCTATAAATAAAATAAAACGTAAATTTTGTGAAAAAAATGCCTTTTTCTTCGTTTCTGTCATAAATTTTTGCTAATTAGTAATTTTTCTTCATAAATTTTGGCCAAAATTTATACTGCTACATATCTTTGGTAAAAATAACCCACATTAGTATATATTATTTGGTCTTTGTGAAAGTTATAGAGTCTACAATCTATGGTGCCAATCACTGAAAATTCATCACTTCTGATCAGGCCTTCAGTACATCAGGTGTATCTCATTTCTTGAGACTCTAACTAGTCAGGAAAGTACAAATACCCCCCAAATGACCCCTTTTTACAAAGTAGACATCCCAAGGTATTAAGTAAGTAGCATGGTGAGTTTTTTTAAGTTGTCATTTTTTCCCACAATTCTTTGCAAAATGAAGATTTTTTATTTTTTTTTATTTTTTTTTACTAAATTGTCATATTATCAGGTTATTTCTCACACACAGCATATGTATACAACAAATTACCCCCCAAAATACATTCTGCTACTCTTCCCGAGTACGGCGATACCACATGTGTGAGACTTTTACACAGCCTGGCCACATACAGAGCACCAACATCGATGTAGTACCTTCAGACGTTCTACGAGCAAAAATGACGCATCTCATTTCTCAACCACCTATTACACTTTTGAAGGCCCTGGAGTACCAGGACAATGGAATTTCCCATAAAATCACCCCATTTTGGAAAGCTAACACCCCAACGTATAATCTGTGAGGCATAATGAGTCTTTTGAATGGTTAATTTTTTTCCAGAAGTTTTTGGAATATGTGGAAAAAAATTAAAACGCATTTTTTTTTACACAAAATTGTCAATTTATAAGATATTTCTAACACATAGCATGTATATAGCAAAAATTACACCCCAAAATACATTCTGCTACTCTTCCCGAGTACGGCGATACCACGTGTGTGAGACTTTTACACAGCCTGGCCACATACAGAGCACTAACATTGATGTAGTACCTTCAGACGTTCTATGAGCAAAAATTACGCATCTCATTTCTCAACCACCTATTACACTTTTGAAGGCCCTGGAGTACCAGCACAATGGAATTTCCCATAAAATTACCCCATTTTGGAAAGCAAACACCCCAACGTATAATCTGTGAGGCATAATGAGTCTTTTGAACGGTTCATTTTTTTCCAGAAGTTTTTGGAATATGTGGAAAAAAATTAAAACGCATTTTTTTTTTACACAAAATTGTCAATTTATAAGATATTTCTAACACATAACATGTATATAGCAAAAATTACACCCCAAAATACATTCTGCTACTCCTCCCGAGTATGGGGATACCACATGTGTAGGACTTTTACACAGCCTGGCCACATAGATGGGCCAAACATTGAAGTAGTACGTTCAGGCGTTCTAGGAGCATAAATGACACATCTTATTTCATTCCTACCCATCACACTTTTGAAGGTCCTGGACCACCAGGACAGTGAAATTACCCACAAAATGACCCCATTTTGGAAAGTAAACACCCCAACGTATATTCTATGAGACATGGGCTGCAAATAGGTACTCGGGTACTCTGATGGGCTGGAGATAGGTACTCGGGTACTCAGGTGGACTGTGACAGGTACTCGGGTACTCAGATGGACTGGAACAGGTACTCGGGTACTCTGATTGCCTGGTGACAGGTACTTGGGTACTCTGATTGCCTGGTGACAGGTACTTGGGTACTCTGATGGCCTGGTGACAGGTACTCGGGTACTCTGATGGCCTGGTGACAGGTACTCGGGTACTCTGATGGCCTGGTGACAGGTACTCGGGTACTCTGATGGCCTGGTGACAGGTACTCGGGTACTCTGATGGCCTGGTGACAGGTACTCGGGTACTCTGATGGCCTGGTGACAGGTACTCGGGTACTCTGATGGCCTGGTGACAGGTACTCTGATGGTTTGGTGACTGGTATTTGGGTACTCTGAAGGGCGGTGACAGGTACTCAGATGAACTGTGACAGGTACTCGGGTACTCAGATGGGCTGTGACAGGTACTCGGTACTCTAATGGACTGTGACAGGTACTCGGTACTCTAATGGACTGTGACAGGTACTCGGTACTCTAATGGACTGTGACAGGTACTCGGTACTCTAATGGGCCGTGACAGGTACTCAGGTACCCTGATGGGCCGTGACAGGTACTCGGGTACCCTGATGGGCCGTGACAGGTACTCGGGTACCCTGATGGGCCGTGACAGGTACTCGGGTACTCTGATGTGCCGTGACAAGTACTCGGGTACTCTGATGTGCCGTGACAAGTACTCGGGTACTCTGATGTGCCGTGACAGGTACTCGGGTACTCTGATGTGCCGTGACAGGTACTCGGGTACTCTTATGTGCCGGGACAGGTACTCGGGTACTCTGATGGGCCAGGACAGGTACTCGGGTACTCTGATGGGCCGGGACAGGTACTCGGGTACTCTGATGGGCCGGGACAGGTACTCGGGTACTCAGATGAACTGTGACAGGTACTCGGGTACTCTGATGGGCTGGGACAGGTACTCGGGTACTCTGATGGGCTGGGACAGGTACTCGGGTACTCTGATGGGCTGGGACAGGTACTCGGGTACTCTGATGGGCTGGGACAGGTACTCGGGTACTCTGATGGGCTGGGACAGGTACTCAAATACTCTGATGGACTGTGACAGGTACTCTGATAGACTGTGATTGACAGGTACTATGAGGGGTGGTGACAGGTCCTCTTTATTGGGGGGGGGGGGGCAATCAGTATGTTTGGTGTACACTGTATGCGGTAACGAGATGTTACCGCAATCTCCTCCTCACACACGATCGGTGTGTGAGGAGGAGAACCCGGTAACATCCCGTTACCGCGGTTTGTTTACATTTTAGTGATCGGCTGTGAAAGGATCACAGCCGATCACGTGGGTAAACAGCCAGCCAATGGCTGTTTACCAGTGTCGGTGACGAGCAGTGTTCCCGGGGAACACGCCGCCACCGACGTGCACGCGCAGCGCGCTCGCGATCGCGCGCATGCGCCGTGCACGTAGGGGGTGTGACCATCTGTGATCGGCCGTGACTTCATCACGGCCGATCACGTGGTAAACAGCCATAACGAATGGCTGTTCACCCCCTTCGGTGGCGAGCGGTGTCTCCGTGACACGCCGCCACCGAAGAAACAGGGATGCGCGCGCACGATCGCGCGCATCCCTGTTTAAACGGGAGGCCGTCATATGACGTCCTCCCGCCACGATAGCTGCGCCGCCTGGCCGTCATTTGACGGCCGGCGGTCAGCAACTGGTTAATTAGTGGGGGTGATGTTGATTTCCAGTGTCGAGCTATGACCAAACGGGCAGCGTGAAGGACATGCAGAACCAGGGTGCGGCAATTACTGGGATAGACATCAAAATCCACACTTAGGATAGCTTGTTCAGCTTTTAGTTTATTGAGTATACCTGTCAGTCTAGCTATCAAGTTCGAGATTACTACCCAGAAGCTCCTCAAAGAGACACAAGACCATACCATATGTATAAAATTGCCAACTTGGCCGCATCCTCTCCAACATAAGTTGCTTAGTGTTTTATTGTAGGTTGCTAACGTGTATGGCGTATTGTACCACCTGAGAAGTATCTTATAGGCTACTTCCTTATAATTCGCACATTTAGTATGGGCAGCATTGAGTCTAAGTGCACGGTACCATTGTTCCCGGGATATAGTTGTCTTTAGTTCTGATTCCCATTTTTGGAATTGTTTGGGGACATCTAAATGTTTTTTTACTATTTAATAAATTGTAGATACATGAAATACTTTTCTTTCTAGTAGAGCCCACTTTCCACAATTTGTGGATTTCTTCTGGAATGTCAACTGTATATGCCGATGCCTCTTTCAAGATACACGAAATCCTTGCGTATGTTAGAAAGTCTGAGTGTGGTAGGGCGTATGTAGATTGTAGATTAACAAATGATTTCAATCCCTGTTTATCATACAAATCTGTTATAACCCGAATGCCTGCTCTTTCCCAGTTGTAGAGAGACAGGTTTGGCGCAATCAAGATGAGAGTATTTATAGGAATTTGCGTGATTACTTGTTTAACGTGGGGGTTTTTAACTAGTCTAAGATAATTCCAGGCTTGGAGCGTTGCAGAAATTGTGGGATGGGTATCCCACGATCTCTGATTAGTAAGTACTGTAGTCAGTAGTAAGTTTTTCATATCCCCCTTTGTACATATGCTTGCTCCGCTTTGCTCCAATGTATCGGATTGGATGTATCGTACCATGCTGCTGTTTGGGCCAGGATTGCTGCTATATGGTAATCTTTTATAAGTGGGACTCCCATGCCTCCCGCTTCTTTTTGTTTCGTGAGGATAGACTGCTGACACCTAGCCCTTTTTCCTTCCCAAAGGAACTTAGACAAAAGATTTTGTATCTTGGAGTAGAAGGAGGCTGGTAAATGTATAGGAAGTGCTCTAAAGTAGTATAATAACTTGGGAAGCAAGACCATTTTATATGCCGCTAGTCTGCCGGACCAGGACAAATAGTATCTTTTTAATCTGGACATTTCCTGTGCGAATTCAGTAAGTAGCGGTTCAAAATTAGCCTGATACAAGTGGGAGAGTTGACTAATGAGTGATATGCCTAGATAATGGATCGATTTGCTCACCCATGTATACGGTAGGGAGTTTCTTAAGGTATATTCTGTTGCAACAGGTAACGCTATCCCCAAGATGTTGGATTTTGAGGCATTTACCTTGTAATAAGATATTGCGTTGAATTGAGCTAATAAATCTTGTACAGCTTTAAGCGAATGGGTCGGGTTTGATAATGATATTATAATATCATCAGCAAATAAAGTTACCGTATGTTCCTCTTTACCTATCTGTATTCCCGTTATTTGAGGGTGACGTCTTATTTTTTCTGCTAACGGTTCCATCACTAATGTAAATATCAGGGGTGACAACGGACACTCCTGCCGTGTGCCATTAGTTATAGGAAAGGGAAAATGCCTTCTGTAAAGATCATAGCTGAGGGGTTGGAGTATAAAGCTCCTATCGCTGATTGTATCTGACCATTAAATCCAAATTTGTCTAGTACACTAGTCATATAGCCCCAATGTAGCCTGTCAAAGGCTTTTTCAGCGTCTAATGATAGGAGAACTGACGGTTGGTTTGACTCAGTCGCACAATGTATGATGTTGAGAAGCCGTCTGGTGGCATCCGTGGTCTGCCTACCCTCCACGAATCCCACCTGGTCATGGTGTATTAGGCGAGGAAGAATTTTCACCAGTCTGTTGGCTAAAATTTTTGCATACAGCTTGACATCCGTATTTAAAAGTGATATAGGTCTGAAATTTTGGGCCTTGTCTGGTTCCTTCCCTGGTTTGGGTAGTGTGATAACTGTGGCTTGCAACATTTCGTCAGGGAAGGAGGACAAGGAAGCAGCGCTTTGGAAGACCTTCTGCAGATATGGTACTAATATGTCTTTGTAGGTTTTATAGTATTCCGAGGAATAACAATCCGGACCAGGTGTTTTATTATTGGCAAGTGAGGCAATAGTGTCCTTAATTTCTAATTCAGTGAAAGGAGAATTTAGCTTTTCCAATTCCATGGGTTGAAGCGAAGGGAGGGCAATATCTTCTAGGAAGGATTTTATTAAATTTGGCGTAGGTTGGGGAGTGTCAGGGTCTTTCTTTATATTATATAAATTTTCGTAGTAACACCGAAATGTGTCAGCAATTTCCTTAGGATTAATGTGTTTTGAGCCGCTTTTGTGGTGGATTAGATAGGGAATCTTTTGTCTAAAAATGTTGTCTTTAATTTGGTTCGCTAGTAATTTGCCTGCTTTATTTCCGTGCATGTAAAAGTTAGATTTAAGCCTATGTACATTCCGAACATGTTGTGTTACCAAAAGATTCCTAAGCTCATCCCTTGCTGCGGCTAGCTTCGAACTGAGATTTAAGGACGGTGCAGATTTGTTTAGGGATTCTAACCGGTTAATGTCATGTAGAATGTCTTCCATTCACTGCCTCCTTTTCCTTCGAATGGCTGCGCTATGTTTCAGCATGATCCCTCTCATATATGCTTTATGAGATAACCATAAAGTAAATGGATCAATATTAGGCGCATCATTAAAGACAAAAAATTATTTTAGTGAATTCCCTATGTCCGATACAAGCAGCGGGTCTGCAAACAGCATTGTGTCATTACGCCATTTGTTGGCTTTAGTCGTGATACCTTGAGTGCCTACTGTTACAGAAACCGGTGCGTGATCGGACCAGGAGATAGTGCCTATGGTAGAGTCTGAGATTTTTTGCAAGAGAAACTTATCTACTAAAAACACATCAATCCTGGAGTACGATAAGTGTACTTTTGAGAAAAAAGTGAAATCTTTTTCATTGGAGTGGTGACTCCTCCAAACATCATATAAATCATGTTTGCGAGTAAAATCTGTCAGGGATGGCCTGAACGTTCTCCTGTGGCCAGAACCGGAAACATCCAAACATGGGTCCGAGACAACGTTCAGGTCACCACATAAAATAACATAACCCACCCGATTTTGTTGTATTTTCCACCATAACTTATTCAAAAAGGCAATCTGATTAGTATTAGGAGCATATGCATTGACGATGGTGTAGGCCACCCCACCTATCTCACATGCCAGAATGATATATCTGCCTTCTGTATCACTGCAATGGGTTTTGTATTTGAATGTAATGGATTGTTTAATTAAGATGGCGACACCTCTTTTTTTTGTTCGTGCACAGGCGTAATAACAATGGGGGTAGTGGCTGTGAGATAAGTGTGGGTGACCTTGTGCCTTAAAATGCGTTTCCTGTAAACATAATATATCACATTTCTGGGATTGAGCTTCTTTCCATAACATATGCCTTTTTTGAGGAGTATTTAAACCATTGACATTAAGAGAAGTAATTTTAAAAGCCATAGTCAATTGTTTCTTAGCAATAGAACTGCAGGGAAATCAAAAGCAAAAATTGGGTTATATATAAGGATGTTGCAGTGGGGTGTACCTAGCTGTCCATAAAATTACCAAGAGGTAGAAAATAGTCTCAAGAGTTAACTGTGTAGCCTCGTCTGTAATGAACAGAGTTAATAACTTGTACGATTCAACCGGATGAGCTGCCCAAGTGGACACCAAAATTGCGAAAAAAGGGAGGAATTCCAAAAATAGAAAAAAATTAGAAAAAAGACAAGGAAAAAAGGAGGAAAAAGGAAAAAGATAAAATATAAAAGATAATAAAAAGAAAAAAAAATGGAAAAGGCAAACAGACAAACGTGCTTTTTGCACTTGATATAAAAAGATGCGACTTCTTACGAAATCTGAGCAGGTAAATACCCGCTAATTTTAGGGGAAAGGTTAACTAGTTCAATCCGCCGGTGTAACTCTCCGGAGTGTGTGGGTCAAGGTAAGGGCACCAACCTTTGAAATTGTCAGGTAGATTGATCCAGATCGCGTTTACCATCTTTTCCTGCCAGATGGGGGTTGTCATCTTGTCGTGGAAAGATGTTCCATTTGTCAAGAAGCTGGATGCCGTCTTCCAGAGTGGAGATCACATATTCTCGGTCGTCTCTGGACACGATTAGCTTGGCTGGGTAGTTCCATCGATATGGAATTTTGTGATTCCGTAGTGGCTTGGTGATGGTTACCAAGTTGCGTCTTCTTTGCATTGTATGAGCTGACAGATCTGCGAAGAAAGATAGCCCTTGCATGCTTTCGGGCAGCTGGGACACATTCCTGGTGATGGACATGAATTTTTCTTTGACGTGATAATAATGTATACGTGCAATGGTATCTCTAGGAAGTTGATCAGGGATGTGTCTAGGCTTCGGCAGCCTGTGAATTCTGTCAATTATTAACTCCTCCAATGGGAGGTCGGGAAGTGCGTCTTTCATAACTGTGGACAAATACGCCATTAATTCTTGTGGGCGGACTGTTTCAGGGATCCCTCTTATTTTAATGTTATTTCTTCTAGAGCGATCTTCAAGGTCCGCAACTTTAGATCTAAGCCATTGGATGTCGTCGTCATGGTCGTTGTGCGCATCCACCATAGCGTTAAATGTCGTAGTAAATTCGCCCATCTTGTTTTCAATATGGGTCACTCTGTTGCTCACAGCCTTGACTTCGGTCTTACACTGTTTAACCAATTGTAGCATGTCAGTGTGTATAACGCTGCGTAAAGTCATCAGCATCTCTTTAATGGTGGAGTCTATTACTGGGGCATTGTTGGTAGGGAAAGCTGCAATGGCGTCTTGGAATTCCAGAGTATCATCGATCAGAACTCCCCTATCTGTGGTCTCAGAGCCTGAAGGTGAGAGATCTGTCATTTTCTGTTTAGTTTTCGCCGGACTATTGTAGGCAGATGAGGCGCGGGAATCAGGTGATCGAATCCTCCGCTCCTCCGTCGAATCACTATCTCCTCTCCATCTCCTTCCTACATGCGGTGAGGGCGAATGTGGCGCGCCTGAACTATGGCCGGCGCCATCTTTGCAGTCAGAGCGGCCAGAGCGGGTGAAGAAATCCGTCATCCTACCCTGTCCTTTGTGTTCTTTCCGCTTCCTCGGCATGTTCCCCGGGACTAGTCCGCTTTCGGCTCGCTATCGCGATGTTAATTAGGTGCCTTTCGTCGCTGAGGATCGGTCTGGAGAGTATTGTCGGCAGGAGCTGTGTTACTACGCAGCCATTCTCTCCGCCGGCCGGCTCCACCCCCTCTGATTCATCTTTATGAAGGTCATTCGATCAACTGAGTCGGTGGACAGGCGCACCCTGTGATCGGTTACAAAGCCGCCAGCAGCACTGAAGGTGCATTCCGAAAGAACGCTGGATGCAGGACAGGCCAGTAGCTCAATTGCATACTGTGCATGCTCTGGCCAGTGATCCATCCTCAAGACCCAGTAAGCCAGAGGATTTTCGGTGGGAAAGGTGTCCAGGTCTGACCTTGCCCCTAGGTATTCCTGCACCATGTAAATCGAATGCCGGCGATGGTTGCTGGAACCGATCATACCTTGGGGCTGCGGACTAAAAAATTGTCTGAATGCATCGGTCAGACGGCCACCTTCTCCACCGCTCCTTCTGTGACTGACCGAAGCCTCAGCAACACATTGTCCAGGACCAGGAGATTGGAACCTCCCAGTCTCTAGGAACACGTTGCACAGACCTTTCTGCAAGGCCTCCTGGAGATGTCTCATCCTCTGCTCCCTCTGTGATGGCAAGATAAGGTCCGCAACCTTACCCTTGTACCTTTGATCAAGGAGAGTGGCCAGCCAGTAATGGTCCCTCTCCTTGAGCCGAAGAATATGAGGATCCTTCTGCAGGCTTTGCAGGATCAGGGAGGCCATGCAGCGTAGGTTAGCTGAGGCATTCGGTCTGGAGTCCTCTGGGTCACTAAGGACAACATGATCCACAGCCACCTCCTCCCAGCCACGTAGAAGTCCACAGGTTTTTTGGGACTGTAAATCATCCCTAAAAGACTACTGCTGCTGATGCTGAGTGCCAGGCGCCACCTCCATGCTGACACAATCATCCTCCTCCTCCTCCTCCTCCTCCTCTTCCTGTGTGATGGGTGGGACAGCAGGAACACTGTCTGGATAAAGGGGGCCTTGAGAGGCAAGGAAGTCCTCCTCTTTCTGCCTCTGTTCTGCCTCAAGTGCCCTGTCCATTATTCCACGCAGCGTATGCTCGAACAGGTGGACAAGAGGTACAGTGTCACTGATGCATGCACTATCACTGCTCACCATCCTCGCGGCCTCCTCAAACGGTGACAGGACAGTGCATGCATCCCTGATCATGCCCCACTGGCGTGGTGAGAAAAACTAGCTCCCCTGACCCTGTCCTGGTGCTGTAGTCGCACAGGTACTCATTGATGGCCCACTGCTGCATGTGCAGCTGCTGCAGCATGGCCAACGTTGAGTTCCACCTGGTGGGCATGTCACATATAAGGCGGTTCTTGGGCAGGTTCAACTCGTTTTGGGGCTCAGCCAGCCGTGCACTGGCATTAAATGATCGGCAGAAATGCACACAGACTTTCCTTGGCTGCCTCAGGACATCCTGTAAGCCTGCCCAAGAACCGCTGCACCACCAGGTTAAGGACGTGAGCCACACAGGGCACATGGGTCAGTTGTCCCTGTCGGAGGGCGGAGAGGAGGTTGGTGCCATTGTTGCAAACCACCATTTGTGGCTTAAGCTGGCATGGCGTCAACCACCTCTCGGCCTGCCACTGCAGAGCTGACAAAATATCTGCCCCAGTGTGGCTCCTATCCTTCAAACAAATCAGCACAATCACAGCATGGCATCTTTTTGCCTGTGTACTTGCATAGCCCCTGGAACGCCTACAGAGCACCACTGGTTCCCAGGACAGAGCACTGGAAGAGGCCATGGGGGAAGGAGAAGAGGAGGGGGTGGAGGAGAGAGGTGTGTCAAAACCAGTAGTAGCATTTTGGAGGCGTGGTGGCAGAACAACCTCCAACATTACTGCACCTTGTCCTGCATCCTTCCCAGCTGCCAGAAGAGTGACCATGTGTCATTCAGGTGTGATTCAGTCAGAGTTCTGCCCCTAATTTGGCCTCTGGAGGGCATCTTGCCTTATTGTAGATGTGCCTCCTCCTCCTCCTCTCTCCTATCAGGCACCCACCTGGAGTCAGTGACCTCATCATCCCCTCCCTCACCATCACTGGAGCAAACCTGGCAGTATGCTGCAGCTGGTGGAACATGACTGCTAGATTGCTGTCCTTCTTGAGCATCCCCTCTCTCTACTACTGCCTTCCTCTAGCTGGGTATCATCATCAGAGCCTTCAAAACACTGGGCATCCTCCTGGAGCATGTACCCAACACTGTGCTCAAACAGTTTGGGGGACTCCTCAGGAGGACATGGTGGGTCTAGGGAAGGAGTGACTGATGATGACATTGAGACGAGGGAAGCTGCTTTGCTAGTACCTGAGCCTAGGTGAGAGAGGATGAGGAGGATGAAGAGGGCTTGGTCATCCACTCTACCAAGTCTTCGGCATTGTGCGGCTCAACACATTCAGCTGCCGAAAATAAGGACAAGAGTGTACCATGGCCACGTGCTGATGACAATGCACCGCGTCCACGACCAGCACTGTTGTCTCTAGACACAGAGCCTGCTTGCCCTCTTTTATCGGCTCGTGCCTGTCTGCCTCTGCTTGTTGGCCTTCCAGACATAGTAATGGCCTGCAGGGAGATGGGAAAACCAGCAATTGGGTAGTGTATATTGTGCTGGAGGCACACAACACCCACTAACTCCTGCAGATGCCTGTATGATAGAACACCAACAATAAAGGGTAGATGCAGGTGTATACTGTGCTGGAGGCACACAAAACCCACTAACTCCTGCAGATGCCTTTATTATAGAACACCAGCAATAAAGGGTAGATACAGGTGTATACTGTGCTGTCCTGCAGATTGCTGTATAAGAGAACAACCGCAATAAAGGGTAGATACAGGTGTATATTGCATATGACGGAAGCACTCAATCAGAGTGTGGGATCGGTTCCGTCACACTGCGCTGGAGGCACATAACACCCACTAACTCCTGCAGATGCCTGAGAAAAGAACAAACTGTCCCTGCCTATCCTTCTCTCCCTGCATGCCGGAACACACTACACAAGGCCGCCGAGCTGGCGGCCTTATATAGTGCGGGGCGTGTACTAAACCCCCTGAGCTATAATTGGCCACAGGCATCCTGCCTGTGGCCAATTATGGCTCTCCTCGCTGCCGGCGCTGTGATTGGCCAAGCATGCGGAGTCACAGTGCATGCTTGGCCAATCATGAGCCAGCAATGCACTGTGATGGCGCAGTGCATTGTGGGCCGTGAGCGCCACATAAATTTGGCGCGAACGGCCCATAACGTTTGGTATTCGCCAAACGTTCGAACATTCGATGTTCGAGTCGAACATACGTTTGACTCGAACACCAAGCTCATCCCTATTTCTGAGGTTTCCAGAGAATATAAACTTTGCCTATATGTGCTGTGTAATTTCCATCGCCATCTGCCACTCCTGGAAGAGCAACCTCTCTTAGAGGCATCTCTTCCAAGGGTGCATCCCGTACCTGGGAGGCAAAATAATCTCTATCTCTCTTCCTTCAGGAGTAACACTAACTCCTGCTTCTCTGAGGGCTTTTTCCATTGCTTTTGCTTGGTTTCTGGTATGAACTGGTGAGGGACTCTGAGCCAATGGGCTTGTAGGTTTATCTAGTCTTCTGAACTTGGTTAAGGCATCCCGGCTTGGTGAGGTGTATTCATGTGTCCCCATATTTATCAAAGAACAGCTTGCTGTCTCTTTCTAGCAATCGTCCTATGCAATGTCTTTGCTCAGGCACAGTCCTAATTGTATCTCTCCTCTGAGGGGTTCTCTCCTGATCATCCTTTTGATGCATAGGGGTATCATGCATGTAAGAGATCTCAAGCACCCTTTCCACTGATACTGACTGTGCTAACATCGGAACTCTCTTCTTAATACAACATAAGGGGAAGCCCATGCATTTGGCAATTCTTCTTCCTCCTCAAATTGCAAAGAAGTTTTTTTCAGAACACATTTTATAAGGAGGGGCTCTTATCTTTTATAGATACCTCTTCCCATGCAGCCAGACATTCAATCAGACATTTTAAAAAGTAAGCTGTATAAGGCATCTATGGTTGGGGCATCTAGAGGTCCTTCGGGTGGCCACCACTTAGCAGGATTGTTTTTATATTATTTACAGTGATTTTACACCATTTGACATGATGTTTAAAAGCCTCTGGCTCTCCTTTTACCATAATATTAACTATGTTGGCACTTGGGTGTAATTTAGCAATACTTAACCCTGTGGCTTTTGCTATTTTTAACAGGCATTTAGCATTTTCCCTAGTTAATCCATAGCTTAAAATATTTCAAGACAAAAGAAAACAAAAACACTGCGCTATCCAAACAAAAAATTAGAAAAAGCAGCTAACACACTAAATTGGATAGTTTTAGTTCAAATAATATGTGTACAAAAAGTGTTGCGCTAGAAAACATGTACAATGTGAGAGTGTACTAGTAGTGACTAAATGTCTTACCCATTTGAATTTTAAGAAATAATGATAAACATCTGAAACAATGCCTAATACCAAGTAACTGTAAACAAATAAGTGTAAACAAAAGAATGTCCTTTGCTAGAAGATCATAATTGTGCTCGCCCTTGGTGCAAACATGGAGAGATGGAAATATTCATTCAGTCCATAGAATGTTTGATCCAAAAAACACCCTGGTGCTGACACCACCACACACAGAAGAAGGATGTAAGCTTACCGACTCCAAATGACCCCAGTCGAGCATACGCTCCAAGGGTCAAATACGCTTTTCTGTCATACAGGTAAGAAATCCTCAGGTCATAGAAGATGAGCACTCAGTGATGATGGCTACTCCACAATTGTTCAAACTGAATTGGACATGGAGCCAATGCTCCCGGAAAAGATCACACTCCCCTCAAGGAACCATGCGGAATAAGAAGATTGGGCCAAATAGCGTAATTCCGTACAATAAACAAATTTATTAAAAATAAATCACACTTACATTTAAGCAGTGAATTAAGCGCTTCTCAAATAAAAAGGCAGCAGTAGAGTCCTACTGACGCGTTTCGTCTCCTTGGACATCGTCTGGGGTGTCACTCTACTGCTACACTAGTCCTAATGATTGAAATCCCCCTCCCAGTGTCACTGCAAGCCACTTCCGGTTTTGGTTCCAAAATGGCCACCCCGTGTGTGTTTCAAGCCTCTTTCTCAACTACAGGAAGTACACAAACCAAAATGGGCAAAGATCTGCTTGTGAACCGAAAACATAAAAAGAAGAGGCCATTGAGAGGCCAAAAGAAGAGGCCTCGCATAAATGGTTTATTAACTTATCTCACAAGATAAAAAACGGAAGAGATTAAGTCACTATTGGTATAATGACCCGGAAGTGACGCGGGCGATGGCTCGTCGTCACTTCCGCTTGGTGTGTTCCAGGAATGCCAGCGCGTTATGATCTGAACCACATATATGGACAGCGTCACAGCGTAGTTTCCGCTTCCGGTTTCCCGGAACGCAAACAATCTGCTGTGAACCGCAAGTGACCCAGGAAGTAAAACTCCAACAGGATCAACAACACAGAGGGAGAACGTCTATGGGTGCATCAACGTCACTTCCGCTTGCCATTATGGGTAAGACATTTTTGTTAAACAAACTTCCCATTTCTGTTGATGTATACTTTCATTAAGTGAAGCATTTGTAATCTCTTGTTATCTTTCTTAGAAATGTTTTGTAACCTCTTCAAGAAATTCCAAAATTCGGAATTCCGGGACCAAAAGTTCCTCTTTTTATAACCCAATGACTGTGTACCAGCAGTCAAATATTACTCGAGACATCTCTCTTGTTCTATTCTCAGAGGGAGGTCTCTTCTCTGAGTGGCAATAGGCTAGTCCCTGACTAGACTCCCTACTCCAAGGAACACACAGCAGGTCATATATTCACTCCGCTGAGGACTACTCATCCTAGGACCACAGATGTACAAAAAATCATACAAAAATTCAACATTCAACAACTTCTATTAACTCTTAGAAATTGTGGTGCCTGCTTCAGTACATCCCTTAATCAAAGCATATATATTATATTGTCATTTCAAAGGGTAAGGAAAATGAGTACTCTTATTATTCTGGCATAGTAATACATGCAATTATTAACTTTATAATTTATCTGAATATTCTAGAAATAATTATTCTCTGTAAACGTGCACAAGCAGAATGCATTTTTGTTTTTCAAAATAAAGGAAACGTGCTACCTTCTGTAGCTGCACTCCTCCTCCGGCACCTCATTCCCAATAATAATATGGGAGACATATCTCACCTTAGGCCATTGTGTTGGCCCTCCAGAAGTGGGCTGAGAGCCGGAGGTGGAGATGCAGACAAGAAGACACAAATCAGGGAAACCAACTGTTAAATTTAACCGTTAGGTTCGTTCCTTGAAATGAAAGGCACCAACGATCCAGTAGCATTCTTTTCAAGTACAGGTTTACTTAGAATAATACATACAGATACATCTGCTGTGTATGCTGGACCACAGCTCAATGGGGTGTGGTCCCAATACAAATAAAACGTCAGCTTTTATAAAGAAATCACAGAATGATTGTCTATGTATGGCATTGTCCCAAGACACAAGTCATCCTTATTATTTCTAACATTACATATGGTCATCTTGACCTCTGGTTTACTTCTCATACGATATCAATCTTATGATTGCACAAGAGGGGTTCATCCAAAAGGGACTTTTTGTGATAATAGCTTTTTCCCAGAAAAGGAACGATATACAGCCAAGCTAGCATTTGGCAGCACATTGCAATTCCTTCAATGCAAAAATATTGCTTAATACCTAAGGCCGCGTACACATGGGCGGACTGTTCGCCCAACTTTGTCCGCTGAACAGTGTTTCAGCGGACAGTCCGCTCGTGTGTGGGCTTCAGCGGACAGTTTCAGCGGACAGTCTGACGAACAAAGTTTTTCGGAATTCCCGTTAGACAGTCCGCTGAAACTTGGTTTGAGCGGACAGTCCGCTCGTGTGTAGGCTTGTTCGTCAAACTAAGTCTCGCGCATGCTCAGAAAGAATTTACACGGCGAAGGTTGCATTGCAGTGTATAGGACGTCGTATTTTTCATCCCGTCGTACGTGCCGTTCACGTCATCGAGCACGGTTTCAGTGGACTGTTCGTTCATCGTGTGTGGTCAAGTCCGCTCATGCAAATTTTGAGCGGACTGTTTGTCGGACTGTTTGACAAACTAAGTTGGGCGAACAGTCCGCCCGTGTGTACGCGGCCTGAGAGTTACAAAAGATTACTAAACTATATTTTTAGAAGCAAACAGTTCAATATAAGGGGGAACTCTGCAGGAGTCTTCCAGAAGCTTCATAATTCCAGACTCAAGATATTCTGTATCTTAACAAGATGTCCATTCAAAGTGTGTGTTAGTCATGATTAAGGCTGTAATGGCCGAAATGCGTTGACATTTACTGGTTGTATTTTCCCACATACAATAAACACAGGTACACCTTGCTGATCTTTACCATTGTGTCGGCTTTTCCAGTGGACCGGCTTTAAGGCAAAGCATTTGAGAAGATATTTGAAGAAATTTTGCAGTTTCAATGTTGCTCTTTAAGTCTTTGTAAAATATTAAAATGTCTGCCCCTCCCCCTTCCTTCCCGAAGAACATTATTTATAAATATATTTTGCATTGGTATATGTTACTCCTGGCAACACCCAGCCCCCCATGCCCTTTATTTCACCATTTCTTGCCTAATAGACTTAAATAACGGCAAAATGAATTTCCAGAATTTGGTAATATATAGAAGTTCCCCGGGGCTTCCAGTGATAACTCTGATCAGATCAAATCAATAAAGAAATATTATTAACCAGAAACTGCTGCCACCAGTTTGTGTTCCCACAAATAGTGATAAATGATGAAAGTGATCAGAATATGAACCATAAGAAATGACATTCAACTATATACTTCAATATCAATGTCTACCAAACCAACCAATTGTGTTTATATGAATATCACACATAACATTATCTATTCTATACAAGGAATCAGTCCACA